>NW_028270185.1:36269103-36570105 GCF_037043375.1 Chiloscyllium plagiosum | reverse complement strand
TTGGTGTTCATATATCATCGTAACACGATAACAGGACAGTTTCAATGGTGGAAAAATGATTTTATATACAGTGTTTAATCAGTGTTTGTGCAGGTAAGTCGCATTTTTCATATGTGCACAACACATTGGCAATGAACAACAGAGGCACAGTTAACGAAAAATGATGCATATGATGTATAAAATTGATAAAATATTAAAACATGATTTGATCCTCTCAACGTTCCCTCCTTTTCTGGGATTCCCAATTCTAGTCTCTCATTCTTTCCAGGAAATGTGCTCCAAATTCTTGATTCTGGTGTCCCAACTTATTTCAGTTAATCCCCTTTCTTCTGGGATTTCAATATGTTGGCCTGCTGTGTTCATTCCAAAGCTAGTGTCTATCATATTATTGGAGATAAATATTCTGGCATCAGACCCAGCATTTGAACATATTATTCTGTTGTACATGCACTGTACAAAGAACCACAGCACACAGGCATCGCCAAAGCATTGGGGGATGTTCATCTACTTCTTTCGATAATGTCGTTTTCTCATTTTCCACATCTCCATATCTATATCCTCTCTCTCGTTGTCCCTTTGTATCTAGTTAAGAAATCCACGATTTATTCTTCGTGTCCCATCTCCCAAAACTCCTTCTTTCAGTTTATATCTAATGCTCTCTTCAAGATGTAATGTGGTTATAATTAAGCAATGTAACTACAAAGACATGCGGGTGGAGCTGGCCAGAGTTAATTGGAAGGGGAGCTGAGCAGGAAAGACCATGGAGCAGCAATGAGAGGAGGTTCGGGGGATAATTCGGAAGATAATACAAGAAATACAACCCCAAGAAATTGAAACATACTCATGGGAGAACAAGGCAGCGATGAGTGATAAGGCATCAAACCAAACGAGAAAATATACAATGTGGTGAAGATGATTGGGAATCCAGAGAATTTATTGGCTCTGCAACTAAATAATGCTGGCATCACTGACACTACAAAGCTCTTAATCATGGTCAGGGAAAGAAACAGAGGATAAACATTGACTTTAAACACAGAAGATGGTATTTCTTAAGGAAAAAGATTCAGGTGAATTAAACATTTGAATTAAGATCAGTTAAATGCTTTGGATTGTGTCACTTTGGAAGCATGACCCGGGGAGACAGATCCTCAGCAGAATGAGAGTATGAAAATGGAACTATTTCCAAATCAGAAACCAGGTTAGGTCACTGACTGCAGGGCTGATGGGTGAATCTGTGTCATGAGAATTGGGGAACCGACAGCAGAATTGCATTGCAGGTATTGCAGCTCGAAACTGCGTATTCATGTAGTGCTGTAGACCACAGCAGCAGGAGAGGCAGACCTGCATTCAACCACAACCTGTAACCTTTTGCCCAGGATAACACCTCAGTCTGTCATTACCATCAACACCATCTATGGCTCAGTGACGAGTGTGGGTGAACTTGTCAGAGTCAGAATCACATGAACCTTAATTTGATGCTAATTCAATGTTTGAGTGAAGATTTGTACAAAATCCTAGGCAAGGACTGCACAAAACACTATATAGGACAAACAGGAAGACTGCTAATGATCCGCCTCCATGAACATCAACTAGCCATGAAACGACACGACCAGCTATCCTTAGTAGCCACACACGCAGACGACAAGCAACATGAATTCTACTGGGACAACACTACCATTAGAGGGCAAGCCAAACAAAGAACAGCCAGGGAATTCCTAGAAGCATGGCACTCATCCACAAACTCCATCAACAAACACATCGACCTGGACCCAATATACCGGCCACTACAGCGGACAGCTGAAACTGACAACCAGAAGCGGCAGGAGCAGGCCACTATAAATGCCGGAGGAAACACCACAGAAGCGGTTCACAGGAGGCTCCCGAGCACTGAGGATGTCACCAAGACAGGGGACGAAACGTATGCAACAAAAACTTCCAGCTCGGCGAACAGAACCACAACAACTGATGCTAACTCATTAAAGCTACCAGACATGACCAACAGATCTGATCGAAGCCCTGCAGTTCTGCCACATTCAGTCATAAATGGTGATGGACGATTAAACAAATGACTGGAGGAGAGGGCTCCACAAACATCCCCATCCTAAATAATAGAACAGACCTGCACATCAGTGTAAAAGAGAAGGATGTTTTATCTGCACCATCATCTGCCAGAAGTGTTGAGTCGATGATACACCTCACCCTCATCATGATGCACACAAAATCACAGATGCCAGTCTTCAACCAATTTAATTCGCTGCCCGTGACATGAAGAAACAGCTGAACACAGTAGATACGACACAGACAATGGGTCCTGACTCTATTCCTGCAATGGGACTGCAGACGTGTGCTGCACAACAAGCCGTGTCCCTGGGGAAGCAGTTCCATTCCAGCTCGAACTCTGACATCTCCCTGCCAATGTGAAAAATTACTCAGCTATGTCCCGTTCCTTAAGACGGGAATAATTACAATCTGACGAATTACCACCTCCTCATTCCCATCATGACAGTCAAATTGGTGGGAGTTCTTTTTGACAGAGCTGGCAAGCAACACAGAAATAACCTGCTCAGTGTGATTTTTGACAGGTCCCCATGTGGAGATGGTGCTGTGGAAATGTCACTGGATTACTGATCCACACCAGGCTAATGCTCTGGCAGCGGCAGGAAGTTAAACACAATTAATGAAATATCGAGATCTAAAATCTGGGGTCAGTAACAGAGACCTTGAAGCCAATATGGATTATAAACAGAATTTCCTTCTATAATGTACTTTTAGGAAGTGAATCTCCCGTGATTTCCTGGGCTGGCCTAATAGCGACTCTAAAGACCCTGACATGTGATAAACATTTCAATGGTCTCAAGCAAGGGCACCCATTTGTATCAATCTACTCCGAGGTCTGAATGGATGAAACTGGACAGAACACCTGGCCTAAAGAATCAATTTCGGAAAAGGGAATGGGAACACAATCCTGTCGACCCTGCAGAAGCCTCATTCCTAACATCTGAGAGCTTGTGACAACATTTACAGAGCTTTCCCACAGACTGCACAGAAACATCGGGAATGGAAAACACATTTAGTCTCCCCATTCTAGTTCATGGAAAAAATCTTCTGAATACACTTACCCCACAGATATACATATCCGTTAATGTTAGTAACCTTAGGAACCTTTAAAATAGACAGTGCAGTCGTACGTTTGGTCCATCGAGTTTGCTAACCAATTCAAACTAATGATGGTTTATGCAGAAGGAAAGAACAAAAAGGAGCATACGTCCCTTTGTAGATCAACATGTTTCAACCAATCCCTTTCAAATGGTAGGCTGCCAATTTATCGTTTCCACCAAAGAGCACACCGTCACCTCTACCTACATTGTCCTCCACCTGTCACGTATTTACCCATTCACTCCACTTGTCTTAATCTCCTCGGTGCTTTTTACATCCTCCTCACCCACTCACCCTCACACATCCGTTAGTGCTATCAGCAGGCTGGGATATATTGTGTCTGATTCCAGCAACCGAATGTTTAAAGGGCATTTTGAGCAGCTGGGCCCCAAGCACCGATCCCTGCGACACCACAGCAACCCTCCTCTGTTAATTTATATTTATTTATTCCGTGAATCTCGGAGTCACTGGTTGGGCCAGCATTTATTGCTTGTCCCTAGTTGCCCTTGAGAAGGTGGTGGCCAGCTGCCTTGTTGAACATTGCAGTCCACCTGCAGTGGTTGACCTCCAATGCCATGAGGTAATGAATCCTAGGATTCTGACCCAGCGATTGTGAAGGAGCGGTGATAAATGTCCAAGTCAGGATGGTGAATGGCTTGGAGGGAACCTGAAGATGATGGTATTCCCATACATCTGTAGTCCTTGTACTTCTAGATAGACATGGTCGTGAGTTGGGAAGATGGTATCTAAGGTTCTCTGGTGAATCATTTCATTGCAGCATGTAGATAGTAAAACACTGCTGCTGCTGAGCGTTGAAGGTGGAGCATTGTGGATGAAGGGACAGTCAAACTGGCTGCTTTGTCCTGACGGTATAAAGCTTCTTGAGTGTTGTTGGGGCTGCACTCATCAAAGCAAATTGGGAGTCTCCTATGACACTTCTGATTTATGAATTGGAGATGATGGACTGACGTTTGGAAGTCAGGATGTGAGTTACTCGCCGCAATATTCCTAGCTTCGGACCTGTTCTTATAGTTACTGTGTTTATGTGGCGAGACCAGTGGGTTTCTGAGCAATGATTACCCACCAGGACTTTGATACTGGGGGATTCACTGATAGTAACACCATTGAATACCAAGGGGCAGGTTAGATTGTATTTTATTGGTGAAGATCATGGTCTAGCATTTGTGTGGCCTGAATATTACTTGCCATTTGTCAGCCTGGATACTGTCCAGATCTTGTGATATTTGAACATGGACTACTTCAGTATCTGAGGAGCCACAAATGTTTCAGAACATTGTACAATCATTGGCGAACATCCCCACTTCTGACCTTAAAATGGAGGGAAGGTCATTGATGAAGCAGCCCTGAAGAATTTTTCGGGCACTGCTCGAGGGACTCCTACAGACTTGGAGGTGAGTTGACTGATCTTCATCAACCATGACCATCTTCCTCCGTGTCAGGTATGAATCTAACCAGCGGGGAGTTTGCCTCTGATTCACATTGATTCCAGTTTTGTTAAGGTCCCTTGATACCACACTTGCTAGAAGGCAGCCTCGTTTTAAAGGGCTGTCACTCTCACCCTACCTCTGGAATTCAGCTCTTTTGTCCATGTTTGAACCACGGTACTGAGGTCAGGAGCCGAGTGGCCGTACTGGAGCCCAAACTGTGCGTCATTGACCAGGTTATTGCTGAGCAGGTTGCTGCTTAAGAGCACCGAGACCTTCCATCACTTTACTGATGATCGACAGTAGACTGATGGGATGGTAATTGGCCAGATTGGAGTTGTTCTGCTTTTTATATACAGGAGATACTTGGGGTAATTTTCCACATAATCAGGAAAAGCCATTGTTGCAACTGTATTGAACCAGTTTGGCTCGGGGAGTGGCAAGTTATGGAGCACAAGTTTTCAGTACTATTGCCAGAATATTGTCAGATTATGGACGCTATGGAGTATCCAGTATCTCCAACCGTTTAGGGATATCGCGTGGACTGAATCAAATTGGTTGATGACTGGTAACTCAATTGCTGGGGACCACTGGAGGAGGCTGAGATGGATCACCCACTCAGCACTTCTGACTGAAGATTGTTGCAAATGCATCAGCCTTTTCTTATACATTGAAGTGCTGGGCTCTTCCATCATGAAGGAAGGGGTCATTTGTGGAATATCTTCCTCCACTGAGTTGTTTAATTATCCCCAACATTTCTCGACTAGATGTGGAAGGAAGTGCAGAGCTTAGATCAGAACCGTTGCTTGTGGGATCAGTTAGCTCTTCCTGCTTATGCTGTTTGGCGCACAAGTAGTCTATTTTGTTGGCTTCACCAGGCTGAGACCGCATTGCCAGGTATGCCTGGTGCTACTCCGGCCCGCCTGCACACTCCATTGAACCAATGTTGATCCTCTGGATTGATGGCAATTGTTGCGAGGGGGATATGCCAGGCCACGAGGTTATGCAGGAATACAATTCCGCTGCTATTGATGACCGACAACACCTTATGGACACCCAGATTTGAGCTGCGAGATCTGTTCGAAGTCTGTTCTATTTAGCACCGTGATAGTACCACCCAAAATGATGGAGGGTATTCTCAATATGCAGGTGTGACTTTGTCTCCACAATGACTATGCGGCAGTCACTCTTACCGATACTGTCATGGACAGACACTTCTGCAACTGGCAGATTAGTAAGGCTGTGGTCAAGTATGTATTTTCCTCTTGTTTGTTCCTTCACCACCTGCAGCCAGTTATATCCTTTAGGAACCGGCTAGCTCGATCTGTAATGCTGTAGCTGAGATACTGTTGGTGGTGAACATTGAAATCCCCCACCCAGAGTACATCTTGCGTACGTGCTACCCTCAGTACTTCCTCCAAGTGTTGGTCAGTATGGAGGAGTACTGAGTCATCAGTTGAGAGAGGCTGGTACATGGAAATCAGCAGGACGTTTCCTTTCCCATGTACAAACTGATGCCATGAGACTTCATGGGATACGGAGTCACTGTTGAGGACTCCAAGAGCAATTCCCTTCGAACTGTATCCAACTGTACTGCCATTCCTGCTGTGTGCGCCCTGCTGATGAGACAGGAGATATCTGGGGAAGGTAATGGGGAGTCTGGGACATAGTCGTACTCACCGAATCACAGCTTTCAGAAAATGTCAGGCGATTACTTGTTGAGTCTGTTTCTTTCAATTCACTGTTTCCTGCCAGCTGTCCCATTCCAGTAACATGTCCATATATTAGCCCCAATCCACTTAGATTTGATTTTGCAAATTGGGCTTTGAGCTTTACCAACATTTTTCTAAAAATCAAAATGTTTTACACCCATTGCTTCTCTTTCATTTGTCTCCCAGTTTGTTTCTCATTCCCATTTCCTAAATCTATGTTGGCGATGTCTATGACCATTACTTTCAGCAACAATAATTTCTGCTAAACCATTTACTTACTATGTTTATTGTTCCATGTACTCTATCATTTTCCCACACCAGACTCGATTTTCCTTGTATTGTTAGAAAGTTCCGTAAAGACAGAACTGAAGTAGTGGCTTCATAGTTCTGCTACTTCCCTGTTCCCCATTCTCCATTCTCTGGTTTCAAGCTGTAAGGAAACTGCACTTGTTTCCTCATATTTCTCACATTGATATAATTTAACAGGCTAATACAGTTCATTCTGATAACCCTTATGAAATCCATCAATTCCTGCCTTAAACTGCTCAATAATTGACACATTATATACTCACAGGGGCATAGATTCTGTGCCAACAGAAATACAGCACGATCTATACTAGTCCCACTTTCCTACACCAGGCCCACAGCCTGGAATGTTATGACACTTCCAAGTACTTTTTAACGATTGTGAGGTGATCATTCCCCTCTCCGGAAGTAATCCCCGAACCCCAGACCTCGAGGTGGAAAAATGTTCAAATCATCTCTGAATATCAAACTCTTCACGGGGAGAATGTGCAAACTCCACACAGTTAGTCGCCTGAGGCGGGAATTGAACCCGGGTCACTGGCGCTGTGAGGCTGCAGTGCTAACCACTGTGCCACCGTGTCGCCCCCACTATAAAAGTGTGCTCCTTTGTACTTGGCCCTCTGACTAAAATGAACAGTTGCTGCCTATCCACCCTGTCCATGTCGCTTATAAACTTATCCCTCTGAATCACTGACTCCTCAGTTTTCGCTGCTCCAGAGTAAACAACCAGAGCTTATCGAGCCTCTCCCCATAGCTGATATGATCCATTCAAGGGAACATCCTGGTGAATCACCTCTGCACCCTCTCCAGTACAATCACATCCTTCCTGGAATGTGGTTCCCGGAGCTCCATGCAGTACTCCATTTTTGCCGAACCAAAGCCCTGTATTGCTCTTGTAATCTACACCCTGATTAGGAAACGCTACACCCAAGTTCCAATTCATAACTAGCCCTTAAACCTGTCCAGGAGAAAGTGAGGAATGCAGATGCTGGAGATCAGAGCTTAAAAAATGTGTTGCTGGAAAAGCGCAGCAGGTCAGGCAGCATCAAAGGAGCAGCAGAATCAACGTTTCCGGCATAAGCCTTCTTCAGGAATCTGCCCGAAACATCGATTTTTATGTTTTTTTTATGCTGCCTGACCTACTGCGCTTTTCCAGCAACACATTTTGTAAGCATTAACCTGTCCAGTCACATTCAGGGATGTGTGGAGAAGCACAATCTGAGCTTCCCAGTGTGCTGCCATTCATTGAGTCCTCCCCTGCCTGGTTCCATCTCCCAAAGTGCATCACCTAATATTTATCAGGATTACATTCCATCTGCCATTGATCTGCCCATCTGATCATTCCATGTGCATTTTCCTGTAAACTTAAGGCGTTCCCCCTCACTGCTAACCACCAAGCTAATGTTTATGTCAAACATACACTTACTTATTACACCTTCCCCACTCTCCACCTAGCCCCCTCCACATTCGGATCTATATTTTGTTATGAATAACATAAACAATAAGGGACACAGCACTGATCTCTGTGGTACACCAAGGGACACTGGTCTCCAGTCACACAAACAGCCTTCTCCCACCACCCTCTGTCGCCTGCTACTAAGACAATTTTCGTTGTAACTTGCCAAGTTATCCTTCATATTGTGAGATTTTACTTTATTTTTCAGTTTCCCAGGTGGAAATGTGTCAAAGGCCTTCCTACAAAACTAAATAATCTACCTCCTCAAACTAATTCAATCAAATCCATTGGATGTGACTTCCTTCTGATAAAGTCATGATGATTATCCCTGATCAAACCTTGCTTCTCTGATTGGAGTTCGATTTTCTCCTTACCTATTTTATCCAGTAGTTTCCTTAACAGTGATCTAATACTCGCTCGTCTATAGTTCCCTGGTCTATCTCTCCCACCCTTACAGTGAAGTGGAATTGTATTAGCAGTTCTCTAGTTCTCTGGTACCTCACCTATGGTCAGATTCTAATTAAAATATTCAGTCAGTATCTTTCCTCCTTTGACCCCAACAACCGCCTGTAATACAACTCATTCAGACATGGAGATTGGTCCAAATTTGTACAGAACAAAACCTCAAATCCCTGATCGTATTTTATATCAATCTGTTCAAGAGCTTCCTAATCCATCTTCTTGAATTCTATACCTGCCTCCTCCTTCTCCCAAGTAAAATAGATGAGAAGGTCTCATGGAACAATCCATCAATGTTCTCCAGCTTGACACACAGATTGCCCCTTTGGTTTCTAACGGATACTAGCTGTTTGCTGATTATTCTGTTCTACTTGTCCGTGTAGAATATCGTGGGATTCTTCCTGATCTCGCCTACTTGTACTTCTCCATGTCCCTCTGTTATTCAGTCCTTTCGATGTTTCTCAGAGACACTACAATCAACTCTCATGTTTTGAAACTCGAGATCACAGGCTGAGGTTCCCCAGCAGACAATCTTGCCATTTTACGGATTAATCTGGATAATACCTTTTGCAATTCCTCTGTAGTCAATATATTCTTTTTGATATTGGGACTCCGAACGATACACAATATTCTATGTTTTGTCTCACCAACGCTCGATGCAACTGGTGCACGACATCCTCTATCTTCCAGTTACATTCACATGAATGTAAACTGAATTTTTACTTTCCCAGTGGCATATGTTCTTTCCAATACCTCTCGCTTTAATGTTTCTTATGAACTTACAGTATGAGTTCTTTAGAAAAAGCTCATGAATATCCAACTATACATTATCCAATGGTTCATCATTGCCTATGTCCACAAGAATCATCTTCAAACCATTCCAAAAATATGTTTGCCAGTTCTGGTTTTCCTTTCATCGGTACATTCTCACTCTCCCCAGTTATGTTATTACCTTCTAAATATCTAGTAGCATGTTCTTTGTTATCGAGTCCAACAGATTATTGACTGCGGATGACAAGATAACTGGTCTGTAGGTCACCACTCTCCAAATTCAACATTTCTTAAACCGTTGGATAATATTTATAACCTTTGCCTTATCCAGATTGGCTAAATGCCTTTCGGGAATGTGTCGGAAAATAAAGTGTAAATCCTCGATGCAATCAATATATCTATTGCTGCTTCCTCTGAAATTCGCTAGTCTGTCAGATTTAGAAATATTCGATCCAGCTTTCTTTACAAAGATAAGAATGATCTTAGACTTTACTTACACAAGTCCTGTGGTCACTTGGTATTTCTGGAAGATTTTGTGGACATTCTTCCATGAAGATAGACGCAAAGAAACTGTTTCTTTTCCCTGCGATTTCTCTGTTCTCTGCAATAAATTATCCTGAACGCACACCAACTGTTCCACATTTGACCTTGTTTTTATTTTTTTTCAAGCATTGTAGACGCTTTTTAGCAGTCTTTATGTTTTTCTTTCGTTTGCACGCTTTTTCTCATTTTGATTTTTTCTCAGATTTTTGGTCATCCTTTGCTGGGTCCTACATTTCTCTGAATTCACTGGCTCACTGCAACACTTGGCATTTTTCTAAGCTGCCTCCTTTTATCTAATCGGAAGATGAAGGTGGGGTTGAAAGTGATAGTCGGAGAGGAGGGTGAACCAGATTGATAGGGAGGAAGGTGGACACAGAGGAACATTCAAAAGAGCGGTGCTAACTTGGAAGTTTGGAGTAGGATAAAGTGGGATTAGAGGAAACGGAGAAATCCACTATGAGCCCTTGTGTTTGGATGGTCCCAAGACAGAAGATGAGGCTTTCTTCCTCCAGGCTTCTGGTGGCTTGGGTTTGGCGATAGAGCCGGCCCAGCGCCCTTATGTCCTTGGCAGAGTGGGAAGGGGATTTAAAGTGCTCAGCCAAAAGGCGATGGAGCTGTTCAGTCTGGCTGTCCCAGAGATGTTCGCTGAAATGATCCACAAGTTGATCTCCTGCGTCGCCAATGTAGAGAAGACCACATTGAGTTTAATGGTTGCAGCAGATGAGGCGTTCTGTCTCCCTTAATCACCTATCACTTTCAACCTGACCTTCATCTACCTATCGTAATCCCAGCTACCTCCCCCGTCGCACCCCCTTTGGACAATGATCTTCCAACAATGCTCTGTATTCCCCCAGAGAGCTGAGACATCTCTGAGCTGGGTGGGAACCTTAAAGCAGGCTGGTAAAGTATTGCTGCTGCTGTACAAGTTCTTAGTGAGATCACATCTGGAGTGGTGTGTACAGATTTAATCTCTTCAATGAAGAAAGGTTGTTTTAAATTGGACGCAGCTCAGAGATGGTTCCCTCAACTGATTCCTGCAATGAAGGTGCTAGCTTTTAATGAAAGGATGATCAGGTTGACCCAGTAGCCATTGGAGTTAACAAAAAATGAAGATGATCTTATTTGAACATAGATGATAGAAGGATTCAACATGTGAAGTGAATTACACAGATAGTGGAGTAATCCATTCCGTTCTCCAGCCTGTTACACAAGAACAACAGAAGGATATTCAGGCCTTCAAACCTGTTACACCAAAACAGGACGAGGCTATTCAGCTCCTGGAGCCTGATATACACTTACCGAAGGAGGCCAATCAGCCACTCGAGCCTATGCTGCACCAGTATCCTGTTAAACAGCAACAGGATCAGTCCATTCAGCCTCCTCATGTCTGTAACATAGGAACTGGAAGAGGTCACACATGGACTGGAGATTGTTACACTGGGATAACAGGAGGCCATTCAGACCCACCGAGCCTATTGCAAGGGAATTGGATAAGGATAAAAACTATCTGAGACTTCTTTCATGAGAAAGGAAGCGGTAATTTAGACACGTGATTGTTGTATGGGAAGAAGAGAAGACCAATCAATCCCTCGGTCCCATCTTCAGGATACATGAGGAGACCGTTCAGTATATCCACCTGTGATGGCGAAATATGAGAAGACCCATCAGCCCTTTAAAATGTTACACAGCAACAGGAAGATTCCATAATCTCCCAATCCTCTAAAGCATCAATAGGAGGAGGTATTATGGCCTTGGGGATGGCAACATGGGAACACCAGAAAGACGTCAGCCCATCGATATTGTACACCAGTAGGATGATGACGCCATTCAGTCACACATGTATCTTACACAGCAATTGGGGCAGATCTCTTAAAGCCTTGTGCACATTGAACAGGAATTCAAAGAAAATGTAAAGGTTTTCGAAAGGGAAGAACTTGTAATAATGGCATACATTAGGGACTAAAGAGTAACAATTAACTGTTGCAATTTAAGGCAAATTATTGGAATCCATTGTTCAAAACATTTGCAAACTTAAACCACAATCCATCAGAGTCAACATGGTTTTATGAAGGCTAAATCGTGTTTCGATTATTTGGTTGAGTTATTTGAAGATGTCACAAACATCTCCAGGATTGTGTGAATCCTGGAGATGGAACATATCTCGGCTTGCTGAAGGCATCGGATATGTCGCTTCTCCAAAGAGTAAGTGGTAAGATGAGACAACATGGGTCTAGGAGTAATGTATTAGCTTGGATGGAGGATTGGTTAACCAACAAAATGGAGTCAGATGGAATAAGTGTGTCATTTTATTTTGGCAAATGCAATTTGTGGGGTGCCATTGATTTCAGTTCTCATGCCTCAACCATTTGCGATTGATGTTATTACTGTAGTCGGTTGATGGGATAGAAGATACAATGCCACATTTTCAGATGACACTAACATGGGAAATTACTTCAGAATGATGATGCAAGAGATTTTAAAACTATATGGATAGGTTGGGTGAACGGGCCAACATTTGGCAAGGAAAATTAAAGTGAATAAATATGGCGCTATTCAAGTTGGCCAGTATAATAGAAAGACAAATTATTATCTAAATGGAGAGAAAGGATACAGTAGAAAGGTAGGGAGTGTTGGTGTAGCTACGCAAGGCATTAGTGAGGCTGCAACGGAGTACAGTTTGGGTGTCCTGCAGAATGAGCTATTTCCATTGGAGGCAATTCGGAGGAGCTTCATTAGATTGATTCCATATTTGAAGTGTTTGTCTTATGAAGAGAAATTGAACAGAGATACAGGTGCTGAGTTTGGTGATGTCGCTGTAGTAAGCAAGAGATGAAATTACCAAGAGAGGGTGGAAAGTCTGCAAGTAGATTCAGAGGGGTAAAGATAATAGATAATAGTGTGGCAGGTGGAATTTAACATGATATAACCTGTCATTTCATTTACAGGAATAATGGAAAGCAATATGTTCCTAAAATGGAGAGAGATTACAGGACTTAATGATACTGCGTCCTGGGGGGTCCACTCAGATCCGTTCAGACAAGGGAGGTTTTGCTCCATCCGTAATCGTCAGCTCCCAGACACTCCAAGTGACACCATTGCTCTCCGAACACATGGAATACTTTGATGTGGTTGATTGATGGTGGTGATGGTGTTTTGAAACGTGCATCAAGGGGACGGCCTTTATCCAAGATATATTCATTTCTTTCTACGTGAAGACCCAATGGCGATGGGAATGGCTGACTGCTTCTGAATGAAGAGGCCATGACTGCTGCCACGACAGTGGGTATTCACCAATATAATGCACTGTGATGGGCACACTGTAACATTAATAGAAAGAGAACTCCTTCAGTTCCTCTACCTCTCCCCATTGACATGGATACCCTGCAGATGCAATTTACTCCATCGGCAAACCCAATATACTGAATACACTTGGCAGCTCCCTGCTGAGGGAGAAACATTCTATATACCTCATCCACCATATATATGCTCCTTCACCGAATGGTGACATTGATGTTGAGATACTGGGAGATGATGGATATGCCACCTCGTCCTGCCTGGAAAGTTCTGGATTATAGAAGCTGAATGAAACAGTGACCCTAATAGCCACTGGCAGCAACAGCCTCCCCCTGGTGTGAAGCTGCAGGTCGTGTTGAAGGAGGGGACACCATTCTGTGACCAGCTCCTTGTTCAGTCAGTGTTCCCTCACATTCTGCTCCTGAGTCAAGTGCAGTTTGGGAAGCTGTTCCTGGAAAACCCGGGGTGAATATAGCAGATCGCTTTCCCCGCACATACACTGACGCCGTGGTTTCAGAGCTTCCCCTCTCTGCAGCCTCTGCTCCATTTGTTGTTCATGTTGCAGACCCAGATGCTGTAACTACAGTCCCCATGCTCCATCCAGAGTTGGGTCGCCAAATCCTCAGGTCTCCCTGAATGTCAGAAACAGCTCACAGCACAACCTCCAGCAAACCATCCCCAGCTGCTGGACTAACTTTTCAATTTCAGGAGCTAGTCAGAAACCACTTGGTACAAGTGTTGTGGACCAGTCCATATCCCCGCAAAATATTGAAAGAAGGCCGCTTAGACCCAAACCTTTCCTTATTTTGAATATAGATGTGAAGTGTGCCTTACAGATATGTTGCAACTGGTCAAACCACTCGACATTAAGCAAAATATAATCTATTCAAATGCTTTAGTTAAAATACAATCAAAGAAAAGAAAATTTCTGGATAGCTTACATGTTAGAACACTTGCACAAACAATAGATACCATACCTACTTGGTTTACACCGCTTGGCAAAAAGATATATTCAAATACAGATCCTTACAGCAGTTTTCCAATCCAGGAGGAAACAGCATCAACAGAGATCTCAGAATGAAAAGCAGCGGGGATCACGTATTGAAACTTCCAACCCTTCTAGAATCCCCAACAGCTTCTGAATGCTGCAGCTAAAAACAAAATGAGGAAAGCTGGTCTGGGAGTGCTGGCCACTGCCCTTCCATTGTTACCACCGCTTTAATGAAACCCGAAGGCTTTCTCAGTTATTTGCTTTAACTGTTTTCAGACAGCAGTTCTGCACCTGTGCATTTAAAGCCTCTATTTTAAAAAATCCAAGAGAAAATAACCTTTTTACAGTGATAGTATCCTCTTTAATAAAATAATCGATCAATATACAAGTATGGATTCATTTTAGACCTGCTAGACTTCCTTATATATATATATATATATATATATATATAATTGACTCTGACCACAACTAGATTAGATTTCAATCTATTTACTCCTGCAACAGAATGCCTTTGTCTTTCTTCATCCAAGTCTCCACAACATGTCAAAAGTTAGGTTTCCTCGCCCTGTCACCTGTATAATTTCAAATTGAATGGCAGCAATAATAAGCTCAATCGAAACAGACTGGTCTTTCCTTCCCTAAACTTCTCCAAAAATTTAAGGGTTCACGATCAGTTTTAAAGATTTGGCTCATGTATGTTATTCGCAATTTAAATGCTGAAACGTTGTAACGCCAACAAAAAGCTCAAGACCTCCTTCCCCATTGTGGAATAAATCTATTGATGTTTCCAACGGACACTCCAACCACACGTTACATAATGGAGCACTTCTCATCTCTCCAACAGTCCTTCTGAATGACATAGCTCCTCATGTCTCAGCATAAAAGAGTTACATGCTTCTGTACCTCTTAATGCTGTAACCTCTTTCCCTGCTACTTCTGTCGTATGCCAGTAAAGCTAACTTTCACAGGTATATATTTTAAGATGTCGCACATTCTTCCCCATGCCTCACAGAAATCAAACTTTGATTTCTGAACTAAATCATCATCAGCAGCCATTTCAGCTTCTAAACTGCTCTTCCACACGAGTTCTCACGACTGCAGGAAGTGAATTGTTGAACTGCTCCAACATAACAGTGTCATAGCTTTGCTCTGTTTTTATTACCCTTATCCACTATTTAAAATTACTTTGTTTTATTCTTTCAAACTCAATGTGAGTTTAAACAGGGACCGTTTTTTAGGTTCCTGAAACGCTGACTGTCGGCTTCTAGCACAAGCTCATATGCACTTTAGTTGTTTGGATCAACTAAATCCACATTGTCACTGGCCACTGCATTAGTTTAGCCACTTTCTCAAATGAAATTCAAAAGGCTTCCCCATCCTTCTCATCAAATTTAGATAATGCCTGGGTGCATTTAAACAGAACCTCAGTAGGCCATTGGCTACTACAGGGTTGCTCAACCTCACAATCCTCGTCATCCAGCCTACCATCTACCTTGATCTCCACCTTCTTTGTCAACTTTCCTCTCTAATTGCTAACTGTTTAAGTTGAAACTCTGCTTTTCTTCTCTCCCTTTCTCTTTTCCTTCTTCGTTTCCTTTTCTTTTATTTCTACTTTTCATCATAATTCAAACTGGTTCAATTCCTTCTCATGTTCAAAGTGCCTCATTTGAAATTGAATGCTAGCCATTTCGAAAGCGTCTGATGGCGGTTCCGTCCAATGTAATTCCGGAACTATATCTATAATTATCTCTCATTTTCGCACAGACAAAAGCAAACCAAACTCAAGCTTGTCTGTCAATTCCTACAGCTTTGCCTTCATTACCTTTTGTAAAAACACCAAGTTTACTTCTTCCACACCCAGAGAACTCTTAGTGACTGAAAGAATCTTCATACACAAAACACTGTTTAAACCAGCCAAATCCAACATCCGAAACAAAAGACACTAACAACTACCATATGCGAACTTTGAACCGAATAATTTCCCGGTGCATAATCTCCAGTGTCTGCATGAGCTTATTCTGGATTCTCTGGTTTCCTCCCACAGTCCAAAGATGTGCATGTCAGGTGAATTGGCCATGCTAAATTGCCCGTAGTGTTAGGTAAGGGATAAATGTAGGGGTATGGGTTGGTTGCGCTTCGGCGGTGCAGTGTGGACTTGTTGCGCCGAAGGGCCTGTTCCCACACTGTAAGTAATCTAATCTAATCTAATCTAATCTTCATACAATACTCCAGGTATCGCCTCACCATCACCCTGTACAGCTACAAAATATCTTACCTGCTTTTAAATCAAATTCCTTCAGCAATGAAGGACAACATACCATTTGCCTTCCTCAGTACTTGCTGTATCTGCAGACCAAACTTGTGTGTTTCATGAACATGGATTCGCATGTCCCTCTGCAGAGCAGCATACTGCAACGTTTTACCATTCAAGTAATAATCCTTTTTACTGGTACTCCTAACAAATAGATGAAATCACATTTATTTACATTGTATTCCATCTGCCAGACGTTTGCCTACTCACACAAAATATCTGTGTTCCTCTAAAAGGTTTCACAGATCTTTGCACACTTCACTCTGCCACTCATCTTCGTGTCATCTGCAAACTTTGACAAACTCTGGAGCTCCCAACACCATATCATCTCTATTAATTGTGAATAATTGCAGCCCCAACATTGATCCCTGAAGCACGCCACTAGTCACTGATTTCCAGATATGAATAGCACTCATTTAGGTCCACCCTTTGCTTCCTGTTAGTCAACCAATCTTCTATCCATACTATTACTTTACTCATAACGCCTTTATCTTATGCAGCAGCCTATTGTGTGGCACCTGTCGAACACCTTTTCGAAATCTAGATGTATCACATCCACTGAAGCCTCACTGTCTACCTTGCTCACAATGTCTTCATAAATTTCCAAAAGACTTGTTAAGCATGACCTGCCCTTCAGGGACTCATGCTGTGTCTGCGCAATGGGCCGATTTCTATCAACATTTCTTGCTATTTCTCCCTTGATAAAACACTCAAGCATCTTACCCACTGTACAAATTAAACTAACTGGTCTGTAGTCCCCCATCTTTTATCTACCAGCCTTTTTAAACAGTGGCGTCTCATTTGCTGTTTTCCAATCAGCTGGAACTGCCCCAAAATTCAGCAAATATTTAGAAAATTACCACAATTGAACTTGATATTACCTCCGCTATCTTTTTAGTACCCTGGAATGCATTTCATCAGGGTTTTGTCTGCCTTTAGATTCATTAGCTTACCCAACATACCTCCACCGTAATAATGATTGTAAACATGTCCTTACCTACCCTCATCTCTTTGTCAATTAATGGCATGTTATTAGTGTCCTCCATTAGGATAATCGATACAAATTACCTGCTCAACGCCTCGGCCATTTCATCCTATTTTATAACTAAATTCTCTATCTCATCCTCCAAAGGACCAACATTTACGTTAGCCACTCATTTTCATTTTATGTATTTAGGGAATCATCTGCTACCTCTTTTCATATTCTGTGCTATTTTTGTCTTGTGTTATATCCTACATTTCTTTACAGCTCTTTTCGTGGCTTTCTGTTGAGTATTAATGATTTTCCAATCTTCTTGGTTCCTGCTTTTCTTGGTCACTTTGCATGCCTTCTCATTAAACGTGGTAGCCTCGCTTATTGCTTAGACACTCGATGCAGATTATCCCTTTTCTTAGAGTCTTTCCTTTCCACTGAATGTACTTTTTCTAAGGACTCTGAAAAATTCAATTGAAATCCTCCACTGCTCGTAAACTCTCACCATAAAGTATTTGTTACTAGTCAACTTTAGCCTAGTCCTCGCTCATTCTGTTGTAGTCTCCCTCGTTTAAGTACAGGACTCTGGTATTGAATTTTATCTTAACACTCTCCATCTGTATTTTAAATTCAACCTGTGATCATTCCTTTCAAGTTGATTTCTAACTATGAGGTCATTAATTATTCCTGTCTCATTACACAGGACCAGATCTAGCGTAGCTTGCTCCTTATTGTACGTGCTTTTATTTTAGAGCAGTCAAACCCAGACATTTCGGATTCACTGCTTTTAGGACACGTTTGAAAAAAAAACAAGGACAGCATGGCCTTGTTGAAGGTGTAACATTTTCACAACATTAGACTTGGGACATCATCAAAAAGTTTCTGACAATCCAAATTCACTGCATCTATTGCTTCGCCATAATTTATTTCCCAATCGATTTCTCAAATATGATTCACATTTAATTATTTGCCATTGCCTTTTTCCATGTCCATTACTTTCAAATTAATTTACTTTTCAAAGTTCCCTGGCAAAGCATTCATTCTAATACACTGTTGTATTGTCCTTATTGCTTCTTTGGTGCTAAGCAGACTGTAAATCCCTGCTTTATCCATGCCTCCTCTCGAAACATTGGTGTTATATTTGCTGCTCTCAAACTTGTCAGATTCATCAGGAATTTGGAAGACAGCACGCTAAATTTCCATTTTTCCCATGGCCACCTCCTTTAGGAATCAGAGATAAAGATTATCAGGCCATGGGGATTTATCAGATTTCAGTCCAAATATTTTCTCCAAAACTGTTTATTTATTGATTTGACTGTATTTCCTGTTTTTTTCTCAGTAGACCAAGAATTGCTTGGAAGATTTTAATTTTTTTTCCTTCATGAAGGCCGAACTGAAGTAGTTACTTCATAGTCTGCCATTTTCCTGTTCTCCATTCACTGGATGTGGACTGTAAGGAAGCTACAATTATCTTCTCCAACATTTTATCTTGATATATTGCATTTTGAGAAGCTTTTACATTTCACGCTTGTTTAATGTGCTCTTCCGAAACCTATTACTTCCTGTCTTAAGCTGTTCAACGATTGACCTTCCACAGCCATACAATCACAGAAGCATAGTCTGTGTAGCATCAAAATAACAGCACGATCTATATTATTCCAACTTTACTATATCAGTCCCATAACCATGAATGGTTTGACACTTCAACTGCTCGCCCAGATACTTTTTAATGACTGTGAGATAACCCGTGATAGCTCCCCACACCCCCACCCCCGCAGGAGGTGCAATCCGGACCCCATCATCCTCTGGGTGAAGAACAATCCATGAATCCTCTCTAAACCTCAAATCCTTCATTTGAAACGTGTGCTCCCCTCTTCTTAGCCCTTTGACTAAAAGGAACAGCTGCTATCTATCCAACCTGTCCATGCCCGTCGTAATCTTTTCCTTCTGAATCACGTCCCTCTCAGCCTTCTCTGCTCCAAAATAAACAAATGGAGCTTATGAAACCTCTCCCCATAGCTGATATGCTCCATCCTTGGGGACATCCTGGTGAATCTTTGTACCCCTTCAGAATAATCACATACTTCCTTTAATGTAGCTCCCAGATCCCCCAAACTTTATTCCAACTTGGCCTAACCAAAGTGCTACATAGCTCTTGTAATCTCTGCCTCGATGAGTAATCTCTATGCCGACTGTTTCCAATGATTTCTGACGTAACCTTTTATTCTTCCCTGTTACATTCACGAATGTGTGGAGAAGCACCTCTGAGCTTTCTGGTGTGCTGCCATTCATTGTGTACTCTCCTGTCTGGTTCCTTCCTCCAATGTGCATCACCTCATATTTATCAGGATTATATCCTATCTGCCATTGATCCACCCATCTGATCATTCCATCTGTATCTTCTTGAAACATAAGAACTTCCTCCTCACGTCCAAACACGCAGTCAATATTTGTGTCAAACACAGACTTACTTATCACGCTGCCACTCCCCCTCCACATTTACACCTACATCATTTATAAATACCACAAATAATAAGGGAGACAGTGCTGATCATTGTGGTACATCAGGTGACACGGTTCTCCAGTCACACAAACAGCCTTCTACCACCACCTATGTTTTGCAAAATTTTCTCTAACACTGATCTGAAAAACCCTGGTCTATAGTTCCCTGCTCTTGCTCTACAACCCTTCCTATAAAGGATGTTCTCCAGTCTTCCGGCACCTCAACTGTGACCAGATTTTATTTAAACATTATCATCAGCGCCTTTCATCCCTTGACTCCAACAACAGCCTCAGATGCAACTGATCTCGACCTGGGGATTGGTCCCGTTTTATACCAGCCAAAATCATCAATCCCTGCTCACATCTTACATCAATGTGTTCAAGAGCTTCCCAGTCCATCTTCTTGAATTCTTAACCTACCTCATCCTTTTCCCAAGTAAATAGACGTGAAGTTCTCATACAACAATCAATCAGCTTTCTCCAGTTTCAATCACAGATTCCCGCCTTGATCCCAGACCAAGTCTCCTCGGCAGACCATTGTACCATGTGAGAGATTAATCAGGAGAATGCCCATTCATTATATGTGATCATTATATTTTACTTAGATCAAGACATCAAAAATTGTACAGGTACAGTCCAGGTACAGTCTCCCCAACTCTCTGTGTTACTAGTGCAGAATGTCTTTACTTCTAGTAGGAGCAAATCACAGCCGAATCTGAATCAGTACTGAACCCAACACATGCTAGAGATCACAGTTAGTCAGACAGCACCGTAAAGAGAGAGCAACTGACTCTTTGAGTCTAACTGATTCTTCATCGTCTGTATTCGGATTCCCTTTAAAGGAAGGCGTTTAAAAGGACACAGCACTGAAACCTGTGGCACACCAGCGTACACCGGTCTGCAGTCACACAAACAACCTTCTACCACCACCTATGTTCTCCAATAGTTTCTCTAATGCTGACCTTCCCCTGTTTGTATATGTTCCTCCCAATACACTTTGCTTTAATGTTTTCTGATAATTTACTGTGTGCGCTGATAAAACCTCCTCCTGAATACCTGACTGTACCACATTCACTGATTCGCCATTGTTTATATCTACAAGAGATATCTTCAAGAAAAAAATAGTATTTTTTAACTTCCCTTTCATTAATGCAGAAAAACTCTCTTTAAATTTGCTATTACTTACTCAGTGTCCAATAAGATATTCCTTACAATAGGGTACAACAGATTCCCTACTGTGGATAACAACTAACTGGCCTGTAGTCCTCCACTCTCCCACTTCTTCCCTTCGTAAATCATTTTAATGCATTTATAGCTGAAACTTTATTGCTGGAACAGCACAGCAGGTCAGGCAGCATCCAGGGAACAGAAGATTCGACGTTTCGGGCACAGGCCATTCCTGAAGAAGGGCCTGTGCCCGAAACGTCGAATCTCCTGTTCCCTGGATGCTGACTGACCTGCTGTGCTGCTCCAGCAATAAAGTTTCAGCTTTGATCTCCAGCATCTGCAGACCTCACTTTCTTCTCCTTAATGCATTTATAACCTTCCGAAGTGAATACAAAGAAATACAGTGGCCCCTATTGCAATCAACATGTATATTGCTGTTTTCTCTGAAATTTCAGTTTGAATTACATCTGGTCTATCAGACGTATCAATCCTCATCCCAGTTCTGTTTCCAAATACTACCTCATAACTGTATATGAATGCTTTTAGTCTTTAGTTACAAAGGTCCCGTGGTGACTTGGTATTTCTGGGAGATTTTCTGGATCTTCCTCTTTGAAGACAGATGCAATTTAACTGTTTCGTCTCCTTGTCATTTATTTGTTCTCGACAATAAATTCCCGTATCCCACATTCGCTGTGCCACATTTGATCTTGGGTTTCATTTTCCTTTCAAGTATCAACACACGCTTTTTGCTAGTCGTTACAGATAACAAAGAAAATCACAGCACAGGAACAGGCCCGTCAGACCTCCAAGCCTAGATCCTCTATCTTTACCTGTCGCGTATTTTCTAAGGTTCTGTATCTCTCTGCTCCCTGCCCATTCACGTATCTATCTGGATACGTATTAAAATACGCTTTCGTCCCCATCTCTACCACCTCCACTGGCAACGCATCCCAGCACCAATAACCCACTGTGCAAATAACTTTTCGAGCATATCCCCAATAAATTGTTCCCCTTTCATCATGAATTCTTTAGCCCTAGTAACTGACTTTCCCACTATGGGAATAAGCTTCTTGCTATCCATCCTTTTTTCACCTCTCATGATTTTGTGAACCTCAATCAAGGCCACGCTCAACCTCCGTCTTTCTAATGAAAATAATCCTAATCTATCAAACCTCTCTTTATACATCGTTCCCTCCACGCTAGACAACCTCCTGGTGAAATACCTCTGCCCTCCTTCCAAAGCATCCAGATCCTTTCAGCAATTGGGCAACCAGAACTGTCCGGAATATTCAGGATGAAGCCGAACCAAAGTCCTGTACAACTGTAATATGGCCTGCCTACTCTTGTACGCAATACATTCCAACAGATTCCCTCCTGTGGTTGACGAATTAACTGGTCTGTGGTTCTCCACTTCTTAAATTGTTGGAATGCAGGAAGGAAAGTATGCTTCATGCCTTCTTGATCATTCTAATACCTGCCACTTTCAGCGTACAATGGACCTGAACACCCAGATCTCTCTGTATATCAATTTTCCCCAGGGCTTTTTCTAGTTACTGTATAATTCCCTCTCGAATTGGATCTTCCAAACTCCATTACCTCACATCTGCCCGTTCTCCACCCAACTCCAATCTATCTACATTCAGCTGTGTTCTCTGATAGTCCCCTCAAATTTCTGCTACTCTACCAATCTTAGTGTCATCTGCAAACTTGCTAATCAGACCACCTATACCTTCCTTCAGATCATGTAAGTATATCATAACAAACAGTGGTCCTAGCAAGGATCCCTGTGAAACACCACACAGAACGGTTGTCCATTTTGTGAAACTCCCTTCCATTACTACTCTCTGCCTCCTGTTGCCCAACCAGTTCTCTAATCCATCTAGCTAGTACACCATGGACCCCTGCGACTTCACCTTCTCCATCCGTCTATCTCATCAAACACCTGACTGAAGTCCATGTATATGACATCTACAGACCTTTCTCCACTATCAACTTTGTCATTCACCAAATAATTCTACTATGTTTGCTAAGATGTGACCTTCTCTGCACAAATCATGGAAGGTCTTCTGTGGAGTCCGACTTGTTTTACCCTGGAGTCATACTGTTTTATTTCCAAAGCCATATTTTATAAAATGCCACAATGATTGGCTGCGTACAAATTTAATGTTGTTTTGAACAATATACAATCTATCCACAAACATAAATCTGCAAACGCAAATTATCCCCCCAGATTTATAGGTGTGTCTGAGCGAGAGATGCGGAGTGTGTGTGTGTGTGTGTGTGTGTGTGTGTTTGGGGTGGGGGGGGTGGCGTGCGAGTGAGAGAGATAGGATGTATATGTTTGTTTCCATGTGTGTGCGCAAAAGAGGGTGCATGTATGTTTAAGGATGAGAGTGAGAGACTGTGCTCACGTTAATACACAGACAGATTTTGCAGATCCCTTTGCCCACACACACCCAGTCTGTGGTTTCAGAGTTTCCATGCTCTGCACCCTCTGCTCCATTTGTTGTTCATGTTACAGACACTGATGCTGTAACTACAGTCCCCATGCTCCATCCAGAGTTGGGCCACCAATTCCTCTGGACTCCCTGAATGTCTGAGGTTGCTCACGGCACAACCTCCAGCAAACCATCCCCAGCCCC
Source organism: Chiloscyllium plagiosum (assembly GCF_037043375.1). Lineage (NCBI taxonomy): Eukaryota > Metazoa > Chordata > Chondrichthyes > Orectolobiformes > Hemiscylliidae > Chiloscyllium > Chiloscyllium plagiosum. The sequence continues at coordinate 36,546,377 of NW_028270185.1, read as the reverse complement.
TCCACTAACTTTTCAATAACAGGAGACAATCAGACTTCCCTCCACTAAAAGTAAGATATCTACTCCATTATAATTATACTTCATAGTCCTCCTCGTGTTTCTGACCACGCGATAAGCTGTGAGGGACAAACACAGGCGTTCAGTGGACAGCCACAGACCAGGTTTTAAAGACAGGTGTCAAAGATGCTGAAACTCCCTGTCCAACATGGAACATCACTTGGGGCACACCGGGAACTGAACAACAGCCCGAAACACAATCCCCTGTCCATGGAGCACAACATGGGATGCACCAGCAACAGTCCAGCACACACACCGCTGTCCAACATGGAGCACGACGTGGGACACACCGGGAAGTTAACAACTGCCCTGCACACACACACACCTCTTCATGAAGTCCTTCAAGGGACACACCAGGAAGTGAACAACAGCCCGTCACACACCATTACATTATTTTGAACTTGATAATTCCAGTATTCGATACACAACCAAAGCCAAAGGCCAGAGATTGATAGAAATGGACAGAGATATTCACATTAAAGTTGAAACAGACAATTTATACAGAAACAGAGCATGTTGTTGAAATTTGAGATAAAAGAAAACAAGGGAGTGGGTCTATATGGAGCGGTGAGAACTTGACGGTTCAGGTCACAGGAATGAGAACATTGAATAAAGGCATTGCCAGATAAGCTGACCAAATTTGTTCCACTAAATTCTGAATTTGCCTCACAGAACAAACGCAGAAATTATACATTCGGACAAGTAGACAACCCAGCATGGAGAGCAGCGCAGCGCATGCCAGTATTTTGTTCAGTAAACCGGACTATCTGCCCAGCATGGAGAGTTGTGCAGACTATGCCAATGTATTGCTCAGTACACTGGACTATCTGCCCAGCATGGAGAGTTGTGCAGACTATGCCAATGTATTGCTCAGTACACTGGACTATCTGCCCAGCGTGGGGAGCTGTAAAGGGACATTGCTAAGTGATTCTACAACTACATTAAGGTCAAAAGAGTAACTAGAGAGAGATCAGGACCCCTTAGAGATCAGCAAAGTGACCTATGTGTGGAACTACACGAGATCGGTGAGATAATAAATATTTTGCATCAGTATTTACTGTGGAGTAGGCTATGGAAGGTGGAGAACTTGGGGAAATGAATAGTGATATCTTGAAACTTGTCCATATTACAGAAGATGAGGATCTGGATATTTTAAAATACATTAAGATGGATAATCCCCTCTGACCTTTTAAGTGACTCTTGGTTAGGCACATGGATTTTAGTGCAATGAAGGACATGAAGGTTACTCTGACCTTTGAGTAGGATAAACTGCCGGCATAACATCAACAGTTCAATGGCCTGTACGTGCTGCACTGTTCTTTGAATCATGAACTAATCAGATGTACCCAAGTCACAGGTAAGGTTGTGCCATTGTTTAAGAACAGTTGGTAAGGAAAAGCCAGGAAACTGTAGACAAGAGGAACTGATGTCATAGGTGGGTCAGTAGTTAGAGGGGATTCTGAAGGACAGCATTTACTTTTGTTTAGAAATGCAAATATCGATTAGCGATAGTCAACATGAATCTGTGTGTGGGAAATCGTGTCCCATTAATTTGATTTAGCGTTTTAAAAAAGTGTCGAATGAGATTGACGAAGGCACAGAAATAGACCTGTGGAATAGAATATAGACTTTAGTAAAGCATTCAAAAAGGATCCGTATGGTAAACTGGTTAGCATGGTGAGATCACATGGAATACAGGGAGAGTTGGAGGTAATTGGCTCGAAGGAAATAGACGAAGTAAATGTTTGTGAACTGTTATTCTTTTTGGACTGGAGGCCTGTGACCAGCAGTGCACCAAAAGGATCGAAAGGATTTTGACATTTCATATAAATGATTTGGATGTGAATACAATAGAAATGGTTAGTGAGTTCGCAGATAACACCAAAATGTGTGAGGTAGTGGACAGTGAAGATGGTTTACTCAGAGTAAAACGGGACGCTGATCAGATATGCTAAAGGGCCGAGGAGTGGCTGATGGAATTCATCTTAGACAAACGGAAGGTGTAACATTTTGTTGATGCAATTTGTGTTAGCACTTGAAGGTAGGATCCTGGGAAGTGTTCTCAAACACAGGCAGCCACATAGAAATTATTGAAGCCCTGCAGTGTGGAACCAGGCCATTTGGGCAACCGAGTCCACACCGACCCTCCAGATAACATCCCGACCACCAAACTCAAACGTTACCCCTGTAACTCTACATTTCCCATAGACAATCCAATGAACCTGCACATACCTGGATACTGTGGAACAATTTAGCGAGGTCACTGAACCTATCCTGGACATTTTTGGCTGTGAGAGGAAAACCAAACTATCAGAGGAAACTCACGCAAATACAAGGAAAGTGTGCAAACACCGCACAGAATATCACCAAAGGGTGGAATCGAACCCAGGTTATTGGTGCTGTAAGGCAGTATTGCTAGCCACTGTGACACTCAATGAAAAGCTGTGCGAGAAACTGCATCCTCCCACTTTCTCTGGATCTGTCACATCTGTTCAAATGATGCCGAATTCCAATGTGGTGCTTCCAACAAGCCTTTCTTTACCTCCACAGGGCTTTAAGCTGTGAATGACACATTGCCTGCTCTTTTCCCTCACCCCTTTCCCTCTTCCCAGATCAAGTTGTCCATTAATACTGCAGCATGCAAGATAATTGCTGATCTAAAATAAAACAAAGAGCTGCATATACTGAAGATCGAAAACAAAAGCTGTTCTGATGAAGAAATCCCAAATTAAAAATGTTGACCCACTCTCTTCCTACAGAGGATTAGCAAAAAGTGAATTCTGAAGTGAATTCCTAATGAAGGGCTTATGACCGAAACATAGACTTTCCTGCTCCTTGGATGCATCTTAGCCTGCTGTGCTATTCGAGGGCCAAACTTTCGACTTTCTTCCTTCAAATGGTACCAGACCCGTCGGGTTTTGCCTGCAAACGTTTGTATATCTAATTTCCTCTTTAGAACGTACACATTTTTCCCTGCAGTATTGACTTCCATACACATCTCCCATCAGTGTTTGCTTGTACTTCTTGTTTATAACCTCCAGTCAAATTGTTTCTGTGTAATCTGATTGCTAGGATGAGATGGATGGTACATTCAGAGAGATCTTTCCTGAGGCCTTCCTTGTTGTCACAAAACCTCTCTGCACTTTGTTGGAACAATATATGAATTGGAAAGGCAGAGAATGATTTCGGCAAAGTGCAGGGAATTGGGGTTAATGTGGACGGACGGACGCCGTGCATGACTGTAAATGAAAGTGGTTTTGGGTCTAGACAGAGAGGGTGAGATTGAGCAACAATATCATGAAAGGATGTGCTCACAGGTTTCAGAATGCTGAGATATAGACATTTCGATAGCATCAGGCAAAATAAGCCAGTATTACCAGGAATGATGGTGAACAGAATATAGGTGTGAGTTCAGATGATGGAGAGTTGCGGATGAGGATTTGTTCTGCAGCTCTGTAACTGTGAATAGGGTTAGCGGAGTCTTCAACTCATCCGTCTGGTTCTAACAATAATTTATCTTTGAGTGATTTTCATTGAGTGTGACGGGGGATTCTCTGCACGAGGCCGAGCTAGTTTCCTGGTGCTATCATATCGAACTCACCTCATTAACTACCCACACTATCCCATGGTGTTACTCTCATTCAATATTAAACCAATTCTCCCACCCACTTTGGCAGGAGGTACCCACCATCGCCCAGATGCCGCTGGTCATTCCATTATCCATGGCACTGGTGCCATCTTTAGAAGGACAATGGACACTCGATTGAGCTTTCCTCAGTTTGGAGCTGCCATGTACGTTTTACCCAAGGCGTAGCAGATAAGGTTCAATCACGTCATGGTTTGTCAACAGGGTCACAGATATCTTGGCGGATGGGTTAATACATCTCTTCCCAGAGTGGGCCACACCACCAGACCCACCGAGCATGATCTGAGCTCACCACCCAGCTCAGTGCAGTATCTGCGATCAGTAGCAATGTCCAGCAATAACATCGATAACATTCCCAACTCTGTGAGGATAAGGGTCATCCTATGTTGTCTGGTCCCTCACACTGAATGTAAGTCTGTTCCAGCATCGAGACCCGAACAAGGCTCATGCTCCACCACTCTCAATCCTGCATGCAGTACCCACCCCTCTCTCTCTCTCTGGGTCTCTTGCCTTTGTAATATCTCCACAAATTGTAGAATGCTCCGGAGAATGTTGATTATGGAATGTTCCAGATAATATTCCAAATAATTCCCAGTTTCAAGAAAATGACAGTGCCCCAGTGTGTAAAACATTAGGTGAAGGAACAGAGCGTTTTTTTTTTTTAAATCATATGCAATTAAAATCCATAATGAGTCAATTTAGCCCTTCAAATGTGCTGTATTGTTTAATAAGATCGGGGTGATCTGACTCTCTCCTGAGCTTCACGTTGCAGGAACTTTTAACCATTCAGCCCCCAGGTTTCATGTCACAAACCAGACGACACTCACGCACTTTCTACCCTGGGATTCTTCAAGCATTATGTTTGGGAGGCATTTCCATGGGGACCAACCCACCAAAAAATATGTTCCATCAGCTTTTTACTTTCATACAATGGTTAGCATGCTTCACACAGACCAATCAAAAATGTAGTCACATTGTATAGTTATCGACAGCTAATCACAATTAGTAATTCTGCTTATTTCGCTTGGGTCAATTTATTCAACCAAAGATAGCATCCAATCAACTCTCTCGTTATAACCTACAATTTCCAGCCGAGATTTTTTTCTCCTCAGCCATTATCTTGACCATTATCTGAATTGTACCTTTTTTTCCTTCTTATCAAAGTTTATATTTTACTTTGACTTTGGCTATTTCTATTTATAGTAGTTACACAGTCTCGCAGTCTGTTGGCTGGATGCCTGGCTTGTGATGCAGAGGAAAGCCAACAGCGCATGTTCAATTCTCCACACAGACAGAGGTTGCCACGAAGGGCACACCCTCTCAACATCGTCCTGTCACCCGTGGTATGATGACCCTCAATATAAGGCATAATTTGTGGTCTCGCTAATGAGAAAGTGGTCCTTTGGGATTCTATTCTATCCATGTTAATATTTTAATGTTTTCAAAAATACTTTTTCCAGAGAAAATCTTTTTAATGCTTCAATGAATCAATAAGTACCCAACTCAAAAAACAATTCAAATTGAACACAATTACACCCATGTGCATGTACATAAATAAACAAGGTAAATCAACAGACCAAAGAAAAATAGAAAAAAATAAAAAACGAATACTAGAACTCAGTGTAACAAAACTTAGCTCTCAAACTTCAAGAGCATTAACTAATACACGTTCATTTGTTCATAATTCTTCCTCTCTGGGCTTTAGATTCATTAGTCAAGTTCGTCATACCTATATAAATGTCCTTTTTAAAGTGGCAGATCATCCTGTACCTTGGTAATTCAAAAAGGGCTGCCATGTCTAATAAAAATCCTCTATTTTATGGTGCAACATACCTTTAAAAAAATCCAAAGATCTATGCTCCATGACGAGGTTACGACAAACCAATAGACCCAGGGGGTTCACAGACACCCAACACAACAGAACTTTTGTTTTTTTTCTGAACTCAGAGAGTGAGGGTATTGAAGTTTTTTTTCCCTATGCACATCTAAGTAAGGTAGAGTGGGCAGCCCCAGGAAAAGGGAAACCTGACCCATCTCCAATTCTGTCTACAAGATCCTCTCTCTCCCAGCGAACACACCGCTCCAATAGGGCCTGTGGAAGGTCAACAAGCAATGAGTAAGCGTGTCTATAGTCATTTTGTATTTAAGACATACTCCCACCTTGAATATTGAGAGAGTATCTGGTTTTGATGGACTCTATGGAGAATCTTCAACTTCAGGGCAAGAGTCTTCTTACAAATCGAAATACTTCTTGCTTTTTCACAAATATCCTCCCCTTTGTCTGAAGAGATTTGGATCCCCAAAACTCTTTGCAGACCTCAGAAAGGCATAAAGTCTTGTCTAACGGTCAACTCTGCAACAAATGATAAAGAGTACTGACAGAGAGTGTGTTCTTAGCCATAAGCACCCTCTTCTCTGTATCGGATGTGTTCGGGTCTGTTAAAAGCGTGGTTCTTTTCTGAATAACATCTCTGATCTGATAAAAATAAAACAGAATGATCTATACTCGGTAGTATATAGTTACGACTTATTTGATCAAAGGACATCCTTGTTTCTCCCTCAGATAAATCATCAAACCAAGATAAACCCACGAGTTGTCCATAGTTTAAATATGGAATCCAGTATTCCCCGACGGAAACATGGTACACCACGTTTTGGGGTAAGAAATGAGGTTTGGCTATGTTGCCCTCGATTGGACACATTGCCCTCCCTACTTTAAAATTATTGATATTTATTGGGAAATGGTAATACTTCGTAACTGTCCTCATTTTGTCTATGAATAACAGACTAATAAGGGAGCACTTTCCCCAAGAAGATTCAATATCTAACCATATTGATGCCGAGGCCTCACTAACATCGGGTGAAGAAGAGCTTAATTGATAGCTTTTAATATCCAGGACATCTACTCCCCACAGACTGTCTTCTAAATGTCTGTCTAGGAAACATCAAAGAAAGCATTCACACGGGGTATAGCGAACAAGGGAGGGAATTCATGTTAATAAGAGCTATCTGACCCAGCCAGGATATTGGAAGTGTCTCCCATCTTCGAAGGTCATGTATAATTTTGTCAAACAAATGGACAAATCCCACGTTAAATATAAGTTCAAAGATAGGATTAATGAATATACATAAATAGGGAACATCCCCATTTCCCCCTGGGACCATTGAAAAGGAAATCAGGATTTTCCCACTGCATCAGGTATTTCCCTGAGTTTGCCCAGAGGCATGGCCTCCGACTTTGTTAAATCAATGGTTCAGTCGGAAAAGGCACCAAACAAACTGATGCATTGCATGAGGTGAGGTACCAAAACTGTGGGATTTAACAAAAATTTAAGACCATCATCTGCAGACAATGTAATCTTACGTGACTTCTATCCCACTTCTGGGGCAGATATTTTGGGGTCTCTGCAGATGGCCTTAGCCAGTGGCTCAATCACCATCGTAAACAACACTGGCGTCAACAACCTTGTCTATTGCCTCTAGAAATATTAATTTTACAGGATCGTACACAGAGGGTCACTTGATGAAAACTTTGCCAATGTCAAACCATTCTAACGTATAGAAGAGATACAGCTACTCAACCGAAGCAAATGCTTTCTCTGCATCTAAAGCGATTATTAATACATGTATAATTTGTTGCTGGCAGCGCTTGGATCATATTGAGTAATCTCCTAACATTGTTTGAATATCTGCAGCCCTTTATAAGCCGGTTTAGTATACTTTGACAATTGAAGGATAAATAGTTTCCATCCTTAATGTAAGGGACTCAGACAGAATTTTGAAATCAACATTTAGAAGTGAGATGGGCCGATAGGAAACCCAATATTTCGGTGTCTTCCTTTTCTTACGATAAGGAGAGATATGAGCCTCTCTTAAGGATGGTGGGATGCAGTCGTGACTGTGTGAGTGACGAACATAGTAAGCATCGGCTCTAACAACAGGTTTATAAATTCCTCATAAAACTCACGTGAACATCCGTCAGGACAGGGCGCCTTTCCACCTGGAAGCTGCTTTACACCCTCCAGCACTGACAATGGTGCATTAAAGCAAGACACTTATTTGGGGCTTATCCCTGGAAGGTACAAGTTCTTGAAGAAAGATTCCATCTTAATCCATCGATCCTCATAATGCTCAGTCTGACATAATTCAGAGTAAAATCTCCGAAATGCTGCTTTAATCTTAATGGGATCGCAGGAAAGGGTCCCAGTACCTTCCCTAATTGAGGTAATGGCTTTGGGGCTCTTTCTTTCATCGCAAGATAGGTTAACTACTTGCCCGGTTTATCACCATGCTCAAACAGCCTTTGTTTTGCAAAAGTACAAAAGTAAGTTCCTCCTTGGCTGTCTGTGTAAGCATGGAATTCACTGCAGACCGAAGCGTTGTATCCTCTGCAGCCTACTGCAGTGTGCCCTCTCGTGTGCCTTCAACCATGTCTGGAACAAGAGTTCCTGTTCCAGCTTCTGCCACATCCTAAGGAATTATTCCTTTGGCATAAGCCTCAGCAATTTTCCATAGAATGGATGTGTTACTGGTTGAATCTGAATTAATGGCAAAGAAGATCTGAATTCATTACAGAAATACTCAATGTATTTACTATCCTTAAGAATAAAGGGATTCGCAAGTGTCTCGAATCTGCTATATTGCCCTTAATCTTAACCAGTAAGTGTGCTGCTGCATGGCCAGAATTGGCAATATTCCTAATTGTACAGAAACCACTGAATCGAAGATTGCTGCAAGGGGAGGAAGAGATCAACACTAGTGTTATATTTCTGCGGGTTAAAGAAGAAAGTAAAATCCCTATTTATGAGGTAGATCTGCCTCCATACATCCACCAGCCCCAGTTCCACACAGAAATTTACGAATTGCTTATATTGGAAAGATGGTGCTGGGAACCTTTGGGCATTCTGTTCACCGTGGGTGCAAAAGACAATTGAAATCTCCTCCAATAATAAAGTGCTACGAATAAAGATTACTTAATTTGAAAAATGCATCTAAATGGAATTTAAGGCAGTGAGCTGGGGGCAATGTACATTCTGCTTTCTTCACCATATATCTTTAAGAGTTATGATCCTCCCATGGGTGTGTAATACAATCTGCTAATTTAAATGAAAGATTCTTCCTCACCAGTATGGTTTCTCTCCTATTCCTAGTGTAAAAAGACGAGAAATAAACCTGATCAAACCCACCTTGCTGTAATGTCAAATGTTCCTTGTCATCAAAGTGCATCTCTACAATACGACAATATCCACCCTCTCCTTTTTCTTAACTGGCGAATGGCTCCCCTTAATGTTCCAGATACACCATTTAAGCACGACATTAGCCATTACACACTGAAACAATATTTGAAATCCAGAGAGGAAGAACTCGAATTATAAATCGCTGAGCACCAATGAAAAAAGAATCATAGAGCTTAAAATCATACAAACTAAAGCTACTACAACTAACAAGCTCTCAAAACGTTCCAAAACTAACTACATACAAATAAAAAAAGATACAAAGTGCCAATTGCACTCAGGAGGGGCATTCACCCCCATCGTCTGTCGGCATTTGCACGTCACAAATCTCTATCTTGCTGCATTATCAATACTGCATCTAGGGCAATTAATCACAAACATCGGGATTGAACTGCCCTTCGGTAGGCATTCAGTCATCACGATCACCTTCATAACTCCCTCCAACGTGAGCCGAACCCGAACACAAACTAAGCAAGAGAAAAACGAGTAGTAATACTAATGAAGAAGTTAAAAGTATGTACTCTACCCATCCCCGACTGTAATTTAACACTGCTTAATACCAGAAACGTTCAACAAACTTTCTTTTAAAAAAGAGAAACAAGGTTATCGCTTTCCATTAACGCATCCAGCCTACTTTAAAGTGTCCACAAAGTTTTCGCATCCTCTGGAGAGTCACTGGATCTATTGAAAGATCCACTAGTGCATACGGAGCACCGCTGGTTCATTGAGGAATACTGAATCTCAAGTTCCCTTAATCTTCTCTTGATATCATCAAAAGATTTTCTTTACTGAATCACTGCCGCTGATAAGACCTGGAAGAACATAATCATGGAGCCCTCTTCGGGTCTCTTCCCTGTGTTCTGGAAGCTTCCCTAAGTCTTTGTTTGTCCCTGCAACAATGTAATCGCACAAGGACAGGGTGAGGGCGTTGGTCTGAGCCTGACCTGCGCACCGTAATCCGATGAACTGTCTCACTCTTCACTCTTCAGCTTCAAAGTGAAGGAATATCTGCAGCCAGTTCTCGCAAAACAACTCACTGACTGATCACCTTATATCCGGTCCAGCAGACCGATGATATGAACATTCTTCATCCTGCCCCTGTTCTCGAGGTCGTCACGTTGTTCAGTTAAGATATGGATCTATTTTTCAAGGGTGAGGATCCGTTACTTACAGGAATCGATCACAGTCTCTGCCCCTACAGTTTGACTCTCGACCTCATCCGTTCTGTTTCCAAGGCTTTCAAGTTGCTGTTCGTGTTTTTGGAGCACGGCTGAGAGTTGTTCTATCCTCCTGCTGATTTTTTCTTCAATCATGGTTTCAATCATTTCCGTAAGTTGGTGAACTCGGTGCCCAAGGCCTGGTCAGTAACTCGATCCATAGAACGAGCAGAGGGTGTTCCAGGTGCAGCCACAGGCATACTGACAGCTTCTGACGGGTGCGCTGCGTGTTGGGACTTACTCGATCCTTTCCCTTGTTTTGTCATTTCCACTTGACAAAATGGCATTAATAAGGATTCTATATCTCTTTTAGTGTTCATTTGTAAGTAAATGACTGTGGTGGGGTGGGATAGAGCATTACTGTGATGCAGAGATCAGCAAAGCTGACCTTTCCGATCGCTGCCATCTTGGTTCCCTTTAAACCTTTATCGATGTTATCATTTCGTTTAATTCCTGGATATTCTGGAGCCGTGTCATTCAGTATCACTGTCTACAGTTTCCCCAACACTGTACATTGCTGGCCACTCCTCGATAATCATTTACTCATCTGTTATTCGTGAACCTTGCCTAAAAAATATTCAATATCTCTGCCTCGAATGGTCTGCAGGGAAGTGTTCCAAAGAAAACACCCTGAGAAAACAAAACTAAACAGACTCATCGGTGTGTGAGATTAGTTTTAGTTTTGCATTCTTATCTGAGAAAGGATATAATAACACTGGAAGCAATTCAGAGGTGTTTCATTTAATTTATTCCATGCATGAAGGGTTGATATCATGGGGACTTTAACAGGATATCCTTGGAGTGAGAGCTGATCGTATTGAAATATACAAAGCCTTGAGGTGAATGAACCAGATATATACTGAATGGGTGTTTGTAGAACCCAAACTTAATGCTGTTGTCATTGAACCCCTACAATGTGGAAGCAGGACATTCGACCCATCGAGTCCATACCAACCTACCGAACAGTAGACCTGTCCTGTCCCCCTACCCTATCCATGTAACTCTGCATTTCCACTTAACCTTCACATCCCTGGTCACTCTGGGTAATTTAGCATGGCCAATCAAACAAAGCTGCACATCTTTGAACTGTGGGAGGAGACTGGAGCACTGGGAATAAACTCACACAGACACTTGAAGAATGTTCAAACTCTACATAGAGTATTGGACGAGGTTGGAATTGAGCTCAGCTCCTTGTTGACATGAGGTAGCAGTGTTAACCAAAAATCTACCATGCTGCTCCATTAGCCCTATTAGTTACCTGCGGCCGACGAAAGAAATCTGCCTGACTTGTTCCTATCACTGAACCTGAACCCGTCTGAGACTTTTGTCATCGGTCATACCAACAACCCAGTTACAATTAAATTTTGTTGTGAGTAGTGAAGGAGTGGGACTAGAAAAGGAAACAGGGACACCCTCCAACCTCAGTCAGAACCGGAGTAGGAAAAATTCACAAAGTCGGATTTCACTCAAGTGGGAATTCCCTTCCCCAGAAGTTTGGGATAGAACATAGAACATAGAACAATACAGCACAGAACAGGCCCTTCAACCCACGACGTTGTGCCGAACATTTGTCCAAGCTTAAGCACTCATCCATGTACCTATCCAATTGCCGCTTAAAGGGCACCAAAGATCCTGACTCTACCACTCCCACAGGCAGCGCATTCCATGCTCCCACCACTCTCTGGGTAAAGAACCCACCCCTGACACCTCCCCTATACCTTCCACCCTTCACCTTAAATTTATGTCCCCTTGTAACACTTTGTTGTACCGGGGGAAGAGGTTTGGCTGAATTTTTTTATTGTATAGAGACTGGCTTTGATTGATTTTCCATAGACAGGTGAATCAGGGATAATGGTGCATGGAGAGAAAAGTGCAGCTGGGACCACAATGAGATGAGCCATGATCTTATTTACTGGTGGAGTAGTGTCAAAGGGCCGTTTAGCCCACTCGTGTCCCTCAGCCCTGTGTTCTAATGTTCTATTCAGGCCTTTGGACCTGCTACAAACAGGCACAACGAAGCCACGGCGATGGTCAGGTGTAGTTTCGGAAATGTACTTGGAAATTCCAGGCTCGGGAATTCCAGCCACTATCCCTTTTTCCATGCTTCCCCATTCTCTAACTTCTGCTTCTGGAATTGCTTTGAATCCCATCCAGGGTTAACTCAGGCAAATTTTCTCCTCTCCCGAATGCAACATTGTACAACACGACTTCCAGGAAATTAACCAATTACTTTCCAAAAGCAAGACACAAAGAACTAAGAAGTAGGAACACGAGACGGCTATTCGGCCCCTCAAGACTGAACTTTTATTCAATAAGAACATGGCTGATCTACTTCCAGGCTCAACTCCACTTTCCTACCCAATTTCCTGCATCTCTCCACAACTCTCTGGGTTAGGGAATTCCAGACATTCACGACCTTCTGAGAGAATGCATCATTTTTCACCTCAGATTGAAATCGATGTTTCTTATTCGGTATCTGCCACCTCGAGTTCGAGACTCAGGGGAAACACCTTCTCAGCATTTACCTTGTCAAACCCCCTCTGTATCTTGTACATTTCAGTAATATCACCCTCATTCATTTCAACCATCATAAATAATCTCCTCACCATTTTAAATGTATTCAATAATTTTACCCTTCCATCCCAGGAAACCGCCTCATGAACCAACCAATTACTTGCTGCATCAGCATGCTGACGTTACGCTTCATACTCAGGAACAATCCAATCCCTTTGTACTACTCCTTTTTTGGGAATCCTCTTCATTAAATAGCAGTCTGCATTTTGGTTCTCAAAGTGATCCACTAACTCCAATGTATATTGTACACAGCTCCCGCCGTCAGGCTATCAGTATAGATTGTAAATAACTGATGCCATCGGCCTGATATGTGTGGTAATCCAGTCGATCTGTCTTTATCATAAAGATCCATTAATCCTGACTCTCCGATTTCTATGTGTTAAGCAACGATTATCCCTTGCAAATATATTATTCATCATACTACAAGCCTCTGTCTTGTGTCAGAACATTTATTTTGTGATACCTTGTGAAAACTTTCTGGAAAGCCTCATGTTGACCAGTTTCCTTTATCAAATCTGCTTGTCACTTTCTCAGGAATTCCTGATGAACGGCTCCTGCCCGAAACATTGATTTCCCTTCTCCTTGGATGCTGCCTGACATGCTGTGCTTTTCCAGCATGATTCTATTCTTAAAATTCTCAAGGATCTCCAAAAAATAATTTCTATGATTTTCAGAGCAAAAATAGATTCCCCTTCACAAAACAATGTCAACTCTGCATTAAGCTTTTCTAAGTGCCGTGCAACTCCTTCCTTAATAAGAGGCTCTAGCAGATTCGTCAGCAATAATGGTTAGGCTAAATTGTTCCTGCGTTCTGTCTCATTCCTTTCTTGAAGACAGGCGCCACATTGGAGGTTTTCCAGTTTCACTGAAACACTCCTGTAATCCAGAGCTATGGAATATTTCACACAATGCCCCTAGTCACTCTGTGACCACTTCCTTTAAAATTAACTATAAATTACTGCTGACCTGCCTACACTTATTCTTATCTGTTCGGTAAAAACCTTGTTCCTTTTGTTCGAGACAGTTCAATAACTTCCTTCCTGTTACCACTTTGTTTATACCGTTGACATGCTTACACTACTTTCCCCATGAGGAGTAATTTAAAATACTAGTGTAAATTATCTGCCTGTTCCCTGTGGCCAGTTCTCCAGTCACACCCTCCTAATGGCCTCAATGTACTTTCCTCACTTCACTTCTGCCTCAGCTCACACACACATCTTCAAGCTTTTTTTTATGTTGAAAGAAAAGCTCATGATGCTTGTTTTTATATTTCTTACCAATTTATTACAACATATCTTTTCGTACATCTTCCTCAATTTCGACATTCATACAGTCATATCGTGCACAAACAGACCCTTTGGTTCAACTTGTCCATGCTGACCAGGTTTTTAAAATTAAACTAATCTTATCTGCTTGCAATTGGCCCATCTGCCTCTAAACGTTTTCCTATTCATATGTTGGTCCAAATGTCTTTGAAATATTGTAGCTGTACTTGCATCTCCCACTGTTCCTCTGGCAGCTCATTCCATACATACATCACGCTCTTGTGCAAAAAACGTTGCCCCTTCGTCCGTTTCAAGTTTCCCCACTTTCACCTTAAAACTATGCATCTGTGCTTGAAGTCCCCGATCCTGCAGAAAAGACCTTCGATATTCACTCTATCCATGCCTCCTATGATGTTATAAACTTTTAGAATGCCACCCCTCAACCTCGCACACTCCATCTGATACTAACTTCAAGATCAAACTTTTAACGATAAACACTGCAAATTTGAAAGAATATTAAAAATGACAGGTGTAGAAAACAGCCCAAACTTCATGCTATTAGTTTTGTTCTATGTTACAAAACTAAGGCAGCATGAAACTCTTACTAGTGCCAATAAGAGGTCAAGCATCTGAATTCCATAATGTGAAGGCAGTGATGATGTATACTGTGAAAACGTATAGATCTAGATCGATATAATACCACATTGTCAACATTCTCTCTCCTGTTCTCCCTATGGCCCTGTGTGGTTGTGTCTTCTTTATCTTTTGACTCAGTTAGAGAGAACCCCTTTCCCCCATTCACACCTTAATTTAAACCCATTTTGCATCATCTTCTCGTTCACAAGTGCTAATAGCCCGTTTATCTTTTGTCACACCCTCTTTTCCAAGTCACCCATCCCCAATCTTCGGCAAGGGATTAAAAAGCCCAGTGTCCAACCAGTTTCAGTTCAGAACAAGTCACATTGGACTTGCTACGCTAACTCTGTTTCTCTGTCTCTGCAGATTATGCCAGACCTGCTGAGGCTCTTCAGAAACAAATATGCACAGCACAAATTTTCAATGAAACAAATAACTATGGATACTGGAAATAAATACAAAATAAATACAAAAACTACTGAAGAAACTGCGGGCTTTGTAGAGGGCCATTGGACTCGAAGGATTAACTCTACATTCACTGCAGAAGATGCCGCCAGAACTGCTTTGTTTCTTCAGCAATTTGTGTTTTTGAACAAGTTCCAATGACGTGTTTGAAAGCTGCTCAAACGCACTGTCCAACACGGAGTGTGGAACTGAAGTGCACACATTCATTGGCTCAGAAACTGCATAAGGCTGGCATCACTGACCTCACAGAGCTCTTAATCATGGTCAGGGGGAAAACCAGAGGGAAACCCATTTAATTCAAACGCAGATAGCACGACGAGCAAGGAGAAGATTCAGATTAATATGATAAAGGGTTTGAATAACGTAACAAATTGGAAGCATGACACCAAGGAGAACCCTCAGCAGAATGAGAACATTAAAATGGAAGTATCAAGGCATCAGAAACCCGGTGAGGTCACTGAATACGTGGCTTATCGGTGACTGGGTCTCGATGTGAACTGGGGAGAGTCAGTAGAATTGAATTGCAGATATTGGAGCTCAAACTGGGCTTTCACGTGATGTTGTAGACTACAGCAGCAACAGAAGCAGGATTGTATTCAAACATAATCTGTAACATTTTCTCCAGGATATTCCATCAGTCTACCATTACCAACAAGCCGAGTGATGGCTCAGTGACGAGAGTGGGTGAACATGCCAAGGTCAGAACCATGTGTACCTAAAGCTGATGACAAACCGTTACAGCTACGGCGCTTGAGTGGTTTCATTCCAAACAGCAGATCTAACATCTGATAGAGAGGACGAAATGATCCATAGACCAACAGATCAGATCTAAGCGCTGCCGTCCTGCCACATCCAGACATAAATATCGGTGTACTATTAAAAATCTTACTGGAGGAGAGGCCACCAGAAATATCCCCATCTTAAATAATGGAACAGCCCTGTACATCAGTGTAAAAGACAAGGATGTAGCATCTGTACCATCCTCAGCCAGAGGTGTTGAGTTGATGATCCACCTCATCCTCGTCATGATATCCACAGATTCACAGATGGCAGTGTTCAACCAATTCGCTGCATGTGACATGAAGAAACCGCTGAACATAGTTGTTACGACAAAGACAATGGACCCTGACACCATTCCTGCATTTGGACTGAAGCCTTATGCTGCACAACAAGCTGTGTCCCTGAGGAAGCTGTTTCATTCCAGCTCCAACTCTGACAACTCCCTGGCAATGTGGAAGATTACTCAACTCTGTCCAGTCCCCTAATAGGTGAATAATTACATTCTGCCCATATAACACCCCCTCAGTCCCTTCACGATAATCAAATTGGTGGGAATTCTTTTTGACAGATCTGTCAAGCAGACCAGAAATAACCAGCTCAGTGTGGTTTCCGGTCCGTTCCTATGTGGAGATGGCGCTGTTGTGGAAATGTCACTGGATTACTAATCCAGGATAATGCGCTGGCAGCTGTGGAAATTAAAACCAATTAATAAATTATCACGATCTAGAATCTGATGATGGTAACAGTGACCTTGCATCCAATGTTGATTTTAAAATTCAATCTCCTTCCCCAACGTACTTTCAGGAAGTGAATCTCCTGTGCTTTCCTTGTATGGCCTAAAAGTGACTCCAGACACACAGACATGTGATAAACTCTTCAATGGTCCCTGAACTGGCCAAGCAAGACACTCAATTGTATCACATTGCTCCAAGGTCTTCAAGGAAAAAAACAGACAGAATACCCGGCACCAGCCTTAATATCAGAAAAGAGAACGGCAATCACAGTCCTGTTGATCCTGCAGAGACATCCTTCCTAACATCTGACAACTTGTGACAATATTTGCAGTGCTTTCCCACAGACTGCACAGAAACATCGGGAAAGGAGTAGGCCATTCAACACATTGAGACTTCCCCATTCTAATTCATGGAGTAAATCTCCTCAATGCAGTATTCGCGACACATTGTTCATATCCATTAATACGTTTAAACATTGTGAAATATAAAATAAGAACTGTTGTAGTCCCTACAGTCCATCAATCTTGCTCCTCGATTCAATATACAGGCAGTTCTCTGATAACGCGTGTTTATTAAACGTGATTTGACTGCAATGCGATTCGTGAATTGCACACCTTTTTTCTATGAAGTGAACTCCCGTTTACTGTGACGCTGAACAACAAAACCCAGCTTCAGGATCCTCTGCCTGCAAAATGCACCCTCTGAGTGTTCAGCTAAAATAGGAATGCAATCCGCTCTGCAAGCATTGAACCTGGACCTGAAACGGGGAATTGTTCTCTCCAATTAGAAGGAACGTTATTTCAAACTGGGGCAGAATCTTCAGGAGAACTGAAATTCCATGTTGGCATCACGTGATTAGTCAGCCCTGCGCGCTTTCTGGTGAAGAGTTTGGTGAAAGTTACAGGGATGTAAACAGTGACTGAATTGTCATTATGAGCACTATTTCATTACAATATATGATTTAAATATTTAATTAGACTGTGCTAGTGTGTGTTAGACTAACTTTATTTTTTGTTTTTTACTGATATTTTGCGGTTCGCCCATTATCCTATTTTCCCGATAGAGCACATCATTAATATTGCATGAGTTTCTGCAACACAGTGTTGCACAGGAACACAGCTATCACGTTATTGGAGAACATTCAGTAATGATATCTGATCCTCTATCTTTATACCATACCCTGCCTCTCCCTATCCCTTTAGTTTCCAGAAATCCTTACTTGCATTCAGTGCCTTGGTTTCCACAGCCTGATCTGGGAGAAAATACTCTAGGTTCACCAGTCTCTGAGTGCAGACATTTATTCTCATCTCAATGCAGAGTGGCCTGTCTGTACCTAATACTGTGGCCCCTTGTTTTGATGTCCCAGCCAGGGGAATTGTCACCCCTGTTTCCAATCTGTCCTGCCCTAGCAGAGTTTTATATATTTCACTGAGATCTCCACTCATTTTCCTAAAGCCCATGGAATACAGGCACAACCGCCCCAAACTCTGCTCCCACAACAAGCCTGTCATCCCAGAGATTAGTCTGGTTATCCTTTACTGCTATCCCTCAATGTCAGGTTTCTCCTTTATTAGTTAAGGAGACCAAAACTACACACAATACTGCGCAATATTCGAGATGAGGTCTCACCAAGGCCCTGCTCAGCTGCAGTAAAACACCCTTACTCCTGGATTCAAATCCCCCTGAAATGGAGGTGAATACACGATCTGTCTGCTTTTCTGTTTTCTGCTCCTGCAAAATTGCTTTTAGTGACCGGTGCACAGGGAGATCCAGATCCTTTTCAATGTGACAGCTCCCCACTTGTTGGATCTGTGTACAATGGTCAGCGTCCCAATGCCATTCCCAGTATTGTCTTTTGGATTCAGATCTCACTGCCCTACACTGACCTCGGAGGGCTGCACAGAAGGAAACAAAAATGCCGCTTAAGTTCATTTATAGATCAACATTTTTCAAAAAATTCCATTTTCAAATGATAGGCTCCCGTTCTGTTTTTCCCATCAAAGGTCAGAACATCACATATCCCACACCTCCCCTCCCCATTGCTCTCCATCTGCCATGTATTTTCCCAGACACTCCACTTGTCTCAATCACCTTGGAGCTTTTGACATCCGGCTCACCCACTCACAATCCGATATTGTTCAGTGCCATCAGCAAACTTGGAGATTTTGAATTTGATCCACTCAATCAAATATATGATGTGTATTGGGAATAGCTGGGGCCCAAACCCCGATTCCTGCTATATCCTCCAAACCTTCCTTTCAAAAAACATTTTGTTTTATCCCTACTCACTGCTTCCAGCCAGCTGTCCCATTCTAAAACCATATTAGTCCCAGTCCCAGAGGATTTCAATTTGCATAATAGTCTTAGGGCTTTGTCAAAAATCTTTCTGAAAATGCATTCATTTTGCGTAATTGCTTCTCCATAATTATGCTAAACGTCACTTTCTCAAATATGATTCCCATTTGATCAATCTCTGTTGAAATTGTCTGTGCCTATTACTTTCAGTTCAAATACTTCCTCTAAAACTGTTTGGTTGATAATTTCATTCTATTCCCTTTTTCTCAACAGACTAATGTTAACTAGTATTGTTGGGAAGTTTTCTTTTTTGTTTTGTTTTCATCTGTGAAGACATGACTAAAGTATTTGCTCTTTTACCCTGTCCTGAATTCTCTGGTATCAGACTGTAAGAAAGCTGCACCTTTTTTTCCCTTAATTTTGCCATTGACATATTTTCAGAAGATATTACAAGTGCAATCTTAAAACCCTTGTTAATATACTCTTCCGAAACCTAACAATTCCTATCTTCAGCTGCTCAATGATTGACCTTCCACAACCATACAAACACAGAAATACAGACTTTGTCCCATCAACAATACAGCACGGTCTACATTAGTCCCGCTTTCCGACACAAGACCCATAGCCGTGAACCTTATGGCATTTCAAGTGCACAGATGTGTATTTTCTAATGGTTTTGAAATTACCATGACAACTCCTCTTTCAGGACGGGCATTTCTGACCACAACACCCTCTGGGTGAAAAACAAACCTCAATTCCCTCCAAATGTCAAACTCTTCACTTTAAAATGTGTTGCATTGTTCTAAAGGCCCTTTGACTAATAAGAACAGCTGTTGTCTATCTACCCTGTCCATGTCCCTCAGAATCCTATCCATCTGAATCACGGCCCCCTCAGTCTTCCCTGCTCCAAACTAAACAACCCGAGCTTATTCAGCCTTTCTCCATAGCTGATATGCTCCATCCCTGGGAACATCCTGGTGAATCTCCTCTGAGCCCCCTTCACTACAATCAGATCTTTCCTGTAATGTGGTTCCCAGAAGTACACACAGTATTCCACCTTGGCAAAACCAAAGTTCCGCATTGCTCTTATAATCTTTGCCTTGATGAATAAAGATTATGTTTACAGTCCCTTATGCTTTCTCAAAATTGTGCATTAACATATTTAGTCACATTCAGGGAAGTGTGGAGAAACACCCTATGAGCTTCCTCGTGTGCTGCCATTCATTGAGTAGTCCCTGTCCAGTTCCTTCATCCAAAGTGTATCACATCATATTTATCAAGGTAACAATACATCTGCCATTGCTCTGCCCATCTGACCATTCCATCCGGTTTATTCAGAGGCACTAACTTCGAAGCGCTGTTTCTTCATTAGGTGGTTGTGCGCGTTAAAAGCTCCTGCCCGAGTCCAACACCAGCACCTCCGAATCACAGCACTGATCCCTGTGATACACGATTGGACATCGGTCTCGAGTCAGAATAACAGCCTTCAACCACTACCCTCTGTCTCCTAATATTAAGTTGATTTGGATGCAACTTGGCAAGTCATTAATGACTCGTACTGTTCCCTTGCTATTCATTTCTGCTTGACACACTTGCAGAATATCTGAAGATTTTCCTTAATCTTACCCTGCTAGCAGGTTTCTATGACCCTGTTTTTGGCAGTTCTCACCGAGTGATGTATTTTCTCAAAATTACGGACTTAATTGGCTAATCCCTTATCTTGCCAATATTTGCCTTGAATTTTGATTGGGCAACCAGGGAAATTTCCAACTTGTCATATTTTTTGTAAATTTTGTAAATTTCAGTGTGACCCACCTCTCATTCTTTGAAATTCTAGAGAACTTAGGTGAGGTTCCGCATCAGACAATCTCGCCATCTGTGGGATTACTTTGGAGAACGTCCATTGCACTTTCATTGTGGTCAGTATATTCTTTCTCAGATTGGGTCACCAACACTGTACACAATGGATGCAGGTTTGCTCGCTGAGGTGGCAGGTTCATTTCCCGACGTTTCCTTACCTTACTAGGAAATATCTTCAGTGGACCTCTGGCGAAGCGATGCTACACATTCCTGCTTTCTTTTTAAGGGTTTCTTTGGGTTGTTGATGTCATTTCCTGTGGCGAAGTCACTTTCTGTTCCTTTTCTCAGGGGGTGGTAGATGGGGTCTAACAACTAATAGCACATCGAGTTAGACATCTGCCACAAATACATGTGAATTCCCTCCATTGATCCTATTAATTTCTAAATATCCAATATCACATGCTGCATAATAGATTCCAACAGTTTCCCTGCAGATGTCAAGTTAATTGGTCGGCAGTTCTTCAAACTATGTCTTCTTCCTTTTATAGATGTTTGGATCCCTTCCATTAATCTATAGTGCTTGGACCACATTTTCTAACTTCCATTTATCCGGAATGGCTTCCGGCCTCTGCAGAATACACAGGAAAATAAAACACTGTCATCGGCAGTGCAATTAATGCTTCTATTGCTGATTTATGTCTGACATTTTAGTATGAAGTACGTCAGGTTTGTCAGACTTAGCAATGCTCAATCCAGTTACACTTTCAAATATTACCTTGTTACTGATATAAATTGACTTTTTGTCTTCAGTTACACAAGCGCTACATGATCACTTGGTATTACTGGGTGATTTTATGGATCTTCCTTCATGAAGACAGATGCAAAGCAACTGATTATTTTCTTGGCCATTTCCCTGTTCTTCACAATAAAATCACCTCTCCCAATTAGCAATTTCCATATTTGACCTTGTTTTTTTTCTCTGCTTCCTTTGAAATACACAATGTAGATTTATGCAGTGTTTTTCTTCCTGTTTGTTAGCATTTATGTTCTGTTTTTGATTTCCTGATCAGTTTCATGGCCCTTGTTTCTGGATCGCGAATTTCTGAGAATTCTCAGGTTTCCACAATGACTGAAATTCTTCTGAAGCCATTTTCTAGGATTAATACATTTTCGAATTTGTTATGTTAAACACCATTGTGTCACTTTGCTTTTCTTTGGTGTTTGTACCTGAAATAAAAAAAAACTTTGCAATATTTCTATAAATTTCCTGGTCCTGACCAGATATTTTCAGGAGCACTGCAGGAGGACATAGAAGGAATTGCCGCAGCCCGAGCTGATATTTTTGCATCATCGCTGGCTAACGGGCGAAATCACGAAGGACTGGAGGACAGCGAATGATGTGTCCTTAATCAAGAAGGGCTACAAAGAAAAACCTGGGAACTATAGACCAGTAAAAGTAAAATCTGTTGTAGGTAACTTACTTGAACAGATTCTGAGAGATAAGATATATATGCATTTGGAAAGACAGGGTGTGATTAGGAACAAGATTAGGGTGGTGCTAGAAAAGCACAGCAGGTCAAGCAGCATCCGAGGAACAGGAAAATCAACGTTTTGGGAAAAAGCCCATCATCAAACTCGGCACAGCTTTGTGCATGGGAGATCATGGCTCACAAATTTGTTCGAATTCTTTGATTAAGTGACGAGCAATGTTAACGAGGGCAGGATGGTGTATGTAGTCTTTATGGATTCCAGTAAGGCCTTCAATAAGGTTCCATATAGTACTCTGCTCTGGAAGGTTAGATCGCATGAAGTTGAGGAGGAGCTGCCAAATTAAATACAAAATTGTCTTGATGGTGGGAAGCAGAGGGTAATAGTGGAAGGATGCTTGTCAGACTGGAGGCCTGTGATTAATGGAAAGCCTCACAGGTTAGTGCTGGGTCCACTACATATTACATATATCTATAATTTAGATGAGAATGAATAGGCATGATTTGTAAGTTTGAAGACAACACTCAAATAGGCAGCATCATGGAGAATGGGGAAGGTTATCAGAAATTTCAGAAAATACAGCAGCACCTTGATCACCTGGAGAGTGGCTGAGAAATGGCAAATGGATTTTAATATAGATCAGTGTAAGTTCTTGCATTTTAGAAAGTCGAGTCAAAGTTGGGTTTTCACGGTCAATGGTTGGGTCCTAAGGAGTGTAGTGGAGCAGAGGGACCTTGGAATTCAGGTGCATGCTTCTCTGATATTTGTTTCCGAGGTAAACAGGGCAGTGAAGAAAGCTTTTGGCACACTGGCTTTCATCAGTGTATATCACTGAGTATGTAAATTAGGGAGTTACGTTACAATTATACAGGATGCTGGTGAGGCCAGACTGGGAGCGTTATGTTCAGTTGTGTTCATATTGCTATGGGAAGGATGGTATTAAACTGGAAAGAGTGCAGAAGAAATTCACAAGAATGTTGCAAAGGACTCAATGGTCTGAGTTATTGGGAGAGGTTGGACAAGTTAGGACTTTTTACTTTAGATGTATGAGGCTGAGGGGGAATCTGAGAGAAGTGTATAAGATCATGGGAAGGACGGACAGAGTGAATGCACTCAGTTTTTTTTTCCAGGTTTAAGTAATCACGGACAAGAGGGCATCAGTTTAAGGTCAGAGGGGAAACAATAAAAGGGATCCTGAGGACCAACTGCTTTTCACACAGGGGTGATACGCATATGGAATGATGTGCCAGCGGAAGAGGTTGAGGCAGGAACATTCGCAACATTTAAAAGGCATTTGTACAAATACATGGACAGGAAAGGATTATAAAGATACAGTGCAATGCCAGGGAAATGGGGTCAGCATGCATGGACATTTTGGTCGGAATGGACGTGTTTGGGCTGAAGGGCCTGTCTCCGTGTTGTCTGACTCTATGACTCCAACAAACATTGCTTGCCTCCCACTGAATGTTATATTGTACTTTCCCAATTCACTGGAGGGAACTTGACCCTCTAGCCTCCAGGCCAACATGATGTTTAACCAGAACGTTCAAGCATTCTATATTCATGCAGACACCGACACCGTGTAAAGTGCTCCGTATTAATGTCTCTATTCCTTAAAAGCTGATTCAGATCAAGGTTATTAATTCTTCCTTCCGATCACACAACACCAAACCCAAAATATATTGCTCTCTAGTTTGCTTCACAACATACTCTTCAACCCACCTCACATACACGTACATAATTTATTTTGCACAGCATAAGCAGACACTTAGTTAATGCAGTTTAGATGCAACTTGAGAACATCCAATAAAACTGCAGTATCTAATTTCCAGAGCATATGATGCTCAGATTTTCTGCAACCAATATATAACACACCAATATTTGCTGCGCCTTGCTATTTCTAAGTTCTACATAAACTGATTCTGTAGAATCTGAGGGACAGGTCTGTGTCATTATTAGTGCTAGCCATGGACAGGACATTTGGGGAGGCTCACCTCGATGCTGAGATGATCTGAAGATATCTCCATCAATACAGGAAAGGATCAATATCCTCCCCGCTCTGTCAGGATAATGGTCACCGAATTCTCTCTGCTACTTCACCCTCTCTGCATATCTGTTATAGCACCTACCCCCAGAAAATCCTCATGCTCTAACTCCAAATAAGGCTCAGGCACTACCACTCTCACTATTGAATTCAGCAACTTCCTTCCCAGACTTTCTCTGTCACCTACGCAATACGGCCACACACTAATAAAACTACATGGATTCAGAACTATCGACTGCCTCATTCTGGATACCTCACAATTCCTCCCAGATCCACCTCCCCCAGCACTAAGAGCAAGGCCATCCACTCCTGCCCTCACTCCTTCCATCCCTTTCTCCTATTCCAAGATAAACAGTCTGGAATAGGACAGAAATGGCCAAGCCGGGTGGAGGAGTGCCCAATACCCATTCCTTCACCTTCCTCCCTACACCAGCCATGTGGGGAGGAACCTAGTACAAGATGAAGAGGACTGGGAAGCCTCGCGTGAAATTTCTGAAACATCCATGCCCCACTGACCGATTAAGGAGCAGTGCTGAGTGAAAGACAATTCTCACTGTAAACACACTAGCATTTCGAACGACACTCCGTTAACTCCCCACCCCCAACCCCCAAATACAGTTACCTCACTGCACAGAGATGCAGACACAGAAATACACAGAATTATTGGTAACTACCCCAAAATAAGAACAAACACAATACATATAAGGAAATAGGCATACACATGCAGACATAGAGTCACACACAAATAGACACAAGCATAGATAGAAACACATGGGCTGATACACAGAAAGACAAACGTAGATGCACAAATACACAGATGACAAGCAGATGGACAAACATTCGCACACGTAGACATAGATACAAATTGATAGTTTTTTTTTTGTTTTATAACGGGATCAAGGATTCTTGGGGGAAGGCAGGATAATGAGGTTGAGGAACATATAAGAAATTATTGAATGGCATATCAGACTCGATGGGCCGAATGGCCTCATTCTACTCCTTTTTTCATGTAGTGCTATGCTAACAGGTATTCCCTTCCTGAGACAGCAGCAGAGGCTGAGTTTGTTACATATTCGATTGGAAAGGTTCAGTGGGAATGTTGGACAGGTTCGGAGTCCGGAATGGTTTATGTTTATTCCGAATTATTCTGTCCTTATATCTACAAAGAGGTGGTGATTTGATGTTCAGTTAACAAAGTTTCAAAATAACAGGTGCTACAAAGAAATAAGGACGTACCTTTCACTTTAGTGTTGAACTACCTGTGGTGTCCTCATCCGCAGGGAGCAGTGAAGACTCGTTTATAGAGTCATAGAGATGTACAGCA
Organism: Chiloscyllium plagiosum; assembly: GCF_037043375.1. Taxonomy (NCBI): domain Eukaryota; kingdom Metazoa; phylum Chordata; class Chondrichthyes; order Orectolobiformes; family Hemiscylliidae; genus Chiloscyllium; species Chiloscyllium plagiosum. The sequence continues at coordinate 36,520,818 of NW_028270185.1, read as the reverse complement.
TGGAAACAGACCTTTCAGTCCAACCCGTCCATGCCGACCAGATATCTCAACCCAATCTAGTCCCGCCCGCTGGCCACTAGCCCATATACCTCCAAACCCTTCCAATTCATATACCCATCCCGAATGCCGCTCAAATGTTGCAATTGTACCAGCCTCCACCACTTCGTCTGGCAGCTCATTCCATACAAGTACACCATCTGGGTAAAAAAACATTGTCCCTTACATCTCTTTTGTATCTTTGCCCTCTCACCCTAAACCTACACCCTCTAGTTCTGGGCTCCCGGCACCAGGGAAATGATTTTGCATATTTACACTATCCATGCCCCTCATAATTTTGTAAACCTCTATAAGGTCACCCCTCAGCCTCCGATGCTCCAGGTAAAACAGTCCTAGCCTGTTCAGCTTCTCCCTGTTGCTCAAATCCTCTAACCCTGGTAAAATCTTTGTAAATCTATTCTGAACTCGTTCAAGCCTCACAACATCTTTCCGATAGGAGCGAGACCAGAATTGTACGCAATGTTCCAACAGTGGCCTAACCAACGTCCTGTACAGCAGCAACATGACCTCCCAACTCCTGTACTCAATACTCTGACCAATAATAAAAAGCATACCAAACGTCTTCTTCACTATCCTATCTACCTGCGACTCAACTTTCAAAGAGCTGTGAACCTACACTCCAAGGTCTCTTTATTCAGTTACACTCCCTAGGACCTTGCCATTAAGTGTATAAATCTGCACTTGACTGACCTTTGTTGGACTGGAGAGTCAAGGTTTATTGGGAACAGACAGGAGACGGATGAACAGACACACTCGGATCAGACATGAGCATTCTGAATGATGCAGCCAAATGACCAACTGTTGCCCCTACCCCGTATATTGTTTCCTCAATCCACCATCGAGGCTATTACATGGTAGGGAACCACCCCATTCAATCCGACAGGATCGATACAATGAGACAGGAGGATACCATTCTATCACTCTAAGGATTGGCACAGCAATATAGATTGAAGTAATTCAGCTCGTTGAGTATATTACACAGCCCAGTAGCAGGCCATTCAACACGCCTGAACGGCTATCCAGGAGCAGGGAACATTGACTCACTGTCCAGCAAAGATCAGTCGCTAATAGGAAATCGAGAGTAGAGACAAATGTTTATTTTCAGGCTGCAAAGCTGTAACTGATGAAGTGCCTCAGAGATCACTGTGGGGTCATCAATGATCAACAATTTGTATCCAAGATCTAAAAGAAGGGGAGGGAATTGCTTGGTGCTCAATTAGCGCGCACACCAAGATGGTCATTTAATGTGTCATCAAATGAAGGTAGTGAGTCTGCAATATGATACAGGCAAGGAAGGTTAGTGAGCAAACCTTCAGCAGAAATAACATAAGGTAGGTTGTCTATTTTGGCATGAAGAATAAAATAATGATAAACAATGTAAATGCAGAGAGATTGCAGAACTCTGTGATACAGACGGTTTCCATGTTCCTGGGACATGAATTATATGAAGTCAGTCTGCAGATGCAGCAAGTGATTTAGAAGGTAAATGGAATGATGTTGTTTTTGGCAAAAGGTATCAGGTTTAATTGCAGGAATGTTTAACTGCATCTGTACAGGGCATTCATGAGACCACACCTGATGCACTTTGTGCAGTTTTGATCCTCGAAATTAAAATGAAAAGATTTTCAAAGAGGTTTCCCTTTACTTATCCCTGGAATTCCGGCCTTTTGTTATGGGGGATTATCAGTTTCGATCTTAGCTGAGAAATAGTATTGAACTATCCATGACTTTCTGAAGAGTCTACCAACTGGATGCAAATTATCTCTTGTCAGGGAGACTAAAGCTAGAGAATAAATTTTAAGAAAAAGATGTATTGATATTAACACACATACTATGAAGACACCTACCAATATTTACAACCTACACAGACACATGTAAGCATGTCATCAAATTATAAAGTGGGAACATTTTTTGGGGATTGAAACGAATGCACTTGCGTATAATCTATAATCGGGTTTTCCAAAGAATGTTCCAGAAGAGCACACATGGTCCAGTTTGGTGTTCAGTTGACATTATCGTATGTTTCAACACAGAGAGGGAGGAAAATGTCCCCTGCCTGAGAAGGAGCAGCCTATTGATCTCTCTCTCTTATGTTGTTCCATCGATAGCAAAGTGTGAGACCAGAAAATCCCTGTGTTATCTTTACCACTTGTGAAGGATTTCTGGTGAGAATTCACTGGAATCTCTCCACTGCCTGAAACAAAGGGACTTCAACCAAATTCAACTGTTCCAGAGTGAAATCCCACCACCAGTAGCTTGTGTGAGCAGAATAACTTCAAAGACAGAATAACGTTTGGGGCACTCTATCATTTTACCATTTGTTATGAGTTCAACTTTCTGTTTCTCACACCTTTCTAGAAAATGGCATATTCCGAGACCTAGATCATTGGTCACATCAAAAACTGGTTGCATTAAAGATTGGTGTAACCAGTGGAGGAGTGGGACTGTAAAAGGACGTAGTAACCTTCCAACATTGGTTGAAACACAAATGAGAAATTTTCAAAGGGCTGTTCAAGAGGAAATTCCCTTTCCCAGAAGGTTGTGGTGCCTGGATGCTTGCATTTATTCAAAATTATATTTGGTGACATTTGACAGACAAGTAAATTTAGGAAAATCGTATACAGACAGAAAAGTGCTGCTGAGACCACAATCACATCACCCATGGAATTTGTGAGTGGTGTAGCGGTGACAAAGTGTCTAATAGCCCACTCCTGCTGCTCAGTCCTATGTCCCCATGTTCTATTCAGCTCCTCACAGCTCCTGATATGAGCAGATGGAGGCCACCTGCTCCAAATACCTGGCCCACTGTAACACAGGATATCATTCAATCCCTCAAGACGGTTACACACGGTTTGGTGTGGGTTGGAAAATGTTATTTGGAAAACCAGGTTGGTTTCGAAATACACATCTGGTCTCTTTACAGAGTGTCTCCTCTCTGCAACTTGTGTTTCATTTGTTGGTCATGTTGGAGACTCAGATTCACTATGAATACAGCCCCCATACCTCACCCTGAGATGACTCACAAAATACTTTATTCTCTGTGACTGCAACATTCAATAACAGAACGTTCAGGAAAATTACAATTATTAACTTTGTAATTACAGAATATGAGAACATAAGAAGCAAGATTAGGTGATCGGACGATCAACCCATTGTATACCATCATGAATGACCTACTGTTAGCAATAAGTGGTCTTTAATGTCCAATTCATCCCTTTAGCTCTGACAGGCCAAAAATTCATGTGCCACCTCTTTGAATACTTTCAGTGATGTACCTCCCCTCACTATCTAGTCCAGATACTTCCTGGCATTGATTACCCTCTATGAGAGGAAAACACTCCCTACACATATACCATCATCTATTGAAATGAACAAGAGGTGAACACAGTGGCTCAGGAAAGAGTGAATGGCCTTGATAACAAGGTAGCATTTGACTGTGGATGGCATCAGGACCACCTACTTATTTGAGCTTAATGGCAATCAAGTGTACCCACCCCACTGATTGGGGTCTTTTACAGCACAAAGGAATATGTTTGTGGTCGGTTACCGACAATCCTCTCAGTCCTGGGACATCTCTGCAGGAGAACCTCAGGGTAGCTCCCTCAAAACAAACATCTTCAGCTGGTTCATCATTGTCTTTCCTCATCATAGGATCAGAAACGGGGATGGTCACTGAAGATCACGCAATGTTCAGAACAATGTGTCGCACCTCAGCTCCTTGACTAGTCTGTGTCCATGTGCAGTACGTCCTGGGCAGCATTCAGGTTTGTCCTGTTGAATGTCGGTAACATTCATGTAACAGCAAGGCCAGACACTCTACATTTCCACAGTTAAATGAAGAGCTCATTCAGCATCTCAGGCACATTTGAAACGGATATGTGGAAGCCATTCAGCCCATCGAAAGTACTGAACAAAGAGAGGAGTAGCCGATTCAATACTCCTGCCTGTTCCACAGGAAGAGAAGGGGTCTGATTATCACATCAAGCTGTTAAACAGAAACAGGCAGGGCCAAGTCAGGCCCATGAACCTGTTCCATGGGACCTGGGGGTGGCCATTCAGCACGTCGAGACACTTATACGGGAACAGGAGGGTGTCATTGATGCTCCAACCTGACAAATCAATGGAGCAGAGAATGCACTCAGAGACACATCCACGATATTCTTCATGGCTCCATTACCTGTGGGACACATGACACTTTAACGTGGTTTGCTGGCAGTGAGGAAGGTAGCCAGATGCTTTGTCTTAAGCCTCCGAGAGGCATCATCCATCTCTGAGAAGACAGACCCATGTCCTCAATGGACGTCAGAAGCTGGTGGGGATAGTTAACTGTTTTATAATGAAGGTATTGTGGCTGATATCGGGATTGTGAATGGCATGACGTTTAATGCAGGATAACACACTAAATGGACTGTATTAATGTTGGAGAATTTATTCAACGACTGATCCCCTGTCTCTCTCAATCAACATATGGAGTGGGGGTGGGCTGAGGGGAACGTCCTCGGAGGCTGTTAACCTATTGAGAATCATTTAACCCGAGTTAATCAAAACCATGGAATTTATCATCGTATCAGTGGCTGTTTTGAACATCACGAGTGACTGTCCATCCCCCTTAAGGTTCAATACAATCATCTCTTATTCTCTAACAGACATTCACTCACTGCTCATGGTGCCATCATCCCAGGGATTAGTCTGGTGAAACTTGAGAGAAAGTCTATCCACAGTACCCCAAATACTGCCTCAATAACACTCTCAGGGATGATTGCAATAATCCTTTTCTCTCACTTAGACATCGCCTTTTTTTCCTGTGTCTCAAAAAGCCATTCCTTCTCTATGCATTACGACTGACATGGAATTTATAAGTTCCTTACATCTGTACGTCAGCATTAATAAAGCCAACACCAGAGATGCTTATGGAGATGTGCATCACTCTTGGGGAGAATTTCAATGAGATTGAAAATAGGGGATGATCACCTACCTGAATAGAAATGAGCTATAGGAATACGGGAAACAGGCAGAGGAAGGGAGCTATCATTACTTCTGTTCTTCTCTCACAGGATGTATGCAGCCCTGGTCAGGGCAGCATGTTATGCCGATCTTGAACTGAGTATTTGGTTCAGCTGTTCCACAGGACAGTAAAGAGAAAAGCACATTCCTGTGGGATTGTAGTGTTACAACACAAGATACATTCTCCTGCTTAATGTAAAAACAGCAACAGGGAAAAGATTTATCCACTGCAGTAATCCATGATAATTCTAGAGTCCAAAAGTATTTGAAGTAAAAATTAACAACTTTATTTCTTAAAGTATAACAGGGAATAATAGACGAACGAATATTTACAGCTTCTTCCTCTAAGCTATATTTTATCTCCCCCCCGCACCCCCCCCCCCCCCCCACTGTACTAGTCCGATTAGACTCCTAATTGAGATTTACAAAACAAAACTCCTCATCTCAAAACCAAGAAGCGTTCGGTTCTTCTCCATATTCCTGTCTTCTTTTCTTCTTGGGGATTCTGCTTTACCAGTTACTAATCAATAAAAGTACTGAGAGGAGAGCTATTTTTCAGGCAGTCTTTGCATGCTGGTAACCTGGCAGTTCTCCTCTCAACTGTCAATTTCCCGCGGTCTTGTACCCCCCCCCCCCCCCCCCCCCCACTCCCCAACCATTGGATTGTATCATTCCCTTTTAAAGATTATCAATGCAATAAATTCAAACTTGATTGGAGGTGGGCATTTTGGGTTATAATGTAAACTGTTTGGCTGAATTTGTTTTTGTCTTGAGAAAATAAGCTAATCGAGACGTTCAACCAAATGTTACATGAAATCTATTTTTCAGAAGACTTGGTGCTGTCAGGCAGTTATTGCTGGCTTTTAATTCTGTTAAAGGTGCAGAACACCCACATGTTCATTACAGAAGTCACACTGAAACCTGACTAGGGAAGAATGACAGATTGACGTCGCTTTAGGACTTGGGGCAAGCAGATGGGTTTTATGGCAAATGAAAATAGTTGCTTTTAATTTCCCTCAAGAGCAATCAACAGACTATTATTCTGTGGCTCTAGAGTATGAGTATTGACCAACATAAACTGTCGTCCCGTTTGTACAGAGAACAAGTTAAACATCCTCAAGAGCAATTTTTTAGTGACGGACATGTGGTTAGAAGGAACTTGAAACTGTTGCATCCGGATTAAACAAAGGCACAAATTATGGTTTATTCAGAAGTTGCAATGAGACTGAGACGAGACTGGGATATCACGACGTTGGTTTTGGACAGGACTGGTGAGTGGGGACGAGATGGAGATGTAAATCTGTGAAGAACAAAATGGATTATGGAATTTGAGAACAGTCTGGTTCCTTCTTGCACATGACTGAGTAATTTAGAAATAGAAGTTTGATACTGATTAATATAAGGAAAGGAGATTTTGTTTGTAACTGAAGACATTGTCTTGCCTTTCCAAATTTTATATATCCTGAGCAGAAATTCAGTTCAACCCAGTTGAGTAGTCAAATAAAATAACTTACTAGGAGCACCAAATATAGCGAGGATAGGATAGTAACCACCTTGAATAATCCAAAGGATATCCTGGATCCGTGATGCTAATGCTATCCAAGGCTGAGAATGATAGTAAAGACCCCAGGATAATCTCCTGACTGTTATTGTAATATTCCAGTCTAATACTCTCAGGTTCTGATCGATTGTTGAACCATTCCAGTCTAATGATCTCAGATTCTGATCGATTGTTGAACCATTCCAGTCTCATGATCTCAGATTCTGATCCATTGTTGTACCATTCCAGTTTCCTGATCTTAGATTCTGAGTCACTGTTAGAACATTCCATCCAAGGTCCTCACATTCTGAACCATTATTGTAACGTTCCAGTCTAATGTTCTCAGATTCTGATCTCCACTCCCCCTCTCTCTCGAGCTGATGATCCCTGTTAGTACTGTCAGCGATGCTCGTACTCATACTATGGGCTAACACACTGAAAAAGCCCACTTATCATTCAATCATGGAAAATCTCCACTGGGATAACTAGGGTCCACGGAGATTGACATTAATCACAGTCACTGAACAAATAGCTCCAGTTAACCCCTTTCAATTTAGTATTGATTTTATTAAAATTCAAAAGAACGTTTAAAATTTATACATTTGGCATGGGATATGTGGGAATGACTGAGGGACGGAATATTGGAGATGGTAGGTTGAATGCGTGTAATCATTCAATCTGCCTTGGATATGGAAGGAATGACAAAGGATTGTCAGAACATAAACAAGTTTTTCCGTTTATAAATGGAAACAAACAGTCTGTAACTACTGATCAGTCATTATGATTTCAGTGAGAGAACGTTTCTCGTCCAGAATCTGACAGGAAAATGTGCCTACGACAACATTAGTGATAACGGACAAATGACATGGATATGTTAACAGAGAATATGACGTGACGCACAATTCAGATAGTTATTCGAGAATCAGAGAGGGCAGGTGAGTGCCATGCTGTTAATGTTATCGATGTCAATCAACTGTGATTAAGTACCATTGTGTTTCAATTGCAGTGTGATTATGATGTTGGCGACATGGCTGCTGAGACTGGAGTGAGGGAACATTATATTTCCCAGTCATCAGAAGTGAAACGTTACTCTTTGTAAATCATTTGAAGATCAAATTCAAGGATACAACTCCAATGAGGAATGAGGAGAGCCAATATTAACCATACAACAAGAAGACATTGGGGCAGAAATTTGGCCTTCAGCCCATTGAGCCTGCTCCACCATTCAATGATGGCTGTTAAGCTTCTCGACCCCATTCTCCCGCTTTCTACCTGTAACCCTTGATTCCCTTTACAGTCAAGAACCTATCTGTCTCACACTTAAATATAATCAATGATCTGGACTCGATAGTCCTCTGTGGCAGTGAATTCCATAGATACACCGCTCTCTGGCTGAAGAGGTTTCTCTTTGGCTCTGTTTGAAAAGGTCTTCTCTTTACTCTGTCCCTTCGGGTACTAGTTTCTCCGACCATTGGATAGATCTTCCCAAAGTCCACTCTGTCCCAGGACATATAGTATTCTGTAAGTTTCAATTAGACCTCCTAACATCTTTCTGAACTCTATCAAATACAGACCCAGAGCCCTCAAATATTCTTCATATGTTAAGCCTTTCATTCGTGGCACCATTCTCGTGAATCTCGTCTGAAAACGCTCTAAGACCAGTACATTTTCCTGAGATGTGGGACCCAACACTGCGCACAATAATCAAAATGTAGCATGACCAAAGCCTTGTAGAGCCTCAGAAGTACATCCCTGCTTTTATATTTAAGCCCTCTTGAAATAAATGCCACCATTGTATTTGCCTGCCTAACTACTGACAACCTTCAACTTTCAAGACTCCTGGACTAGAACGCCCTAGTTTTTTTGCACCTCAGATTTCTGAATTTGCTTGCTATTTATAAAATGGTCTATGCCTCTATTCATCCTGGCAAAATGCTTTTCCACACTTTTCCACATTGTACTACATCTGCCACTTCTTTGCTCACTCTCCTAACCTGTACAAATCCTTCAGCAGGTGAAAGTGAGGACCGCAGATGTTGGAGATCAGAGTCAAAACGTGTAGTCATAGAAAAGTACAGCCTGTCAGGCAGCATCCGAGGAGCAGGAGATTTGACGTTTCAGGCAGAAAGGCTTCATCAGGAATGTGGGGTAGGCGGAAGGGGCCAGAGAGATAAATGAGAGGGGCTGGTGCTGGGAGGAAGGTAACTTGGAAGGCGACAGCTAGATGAAGGTGGGTGGTGGTAGTGATAGGTCTGAGTGGAAGGTGAAGTGGATAGATGGTAAGGAATATGGACTGGTAGGACAGTTCAAGACGGCGGTTCTGAGTTGGAGGGTTTGATCTGGGATACGGTGGAGGGAGGGGAGATGAGGAAACAGGTAAAATCGTTCTTGATACCGTGTGTTTGGAAGGTCCAAAGGCAGAAGATGATGCGTTCTTCCTTCAGACGTCAGGTGGCTAGAATTTGGCAGTGGATGAGGCCACAAACCTGCAATGCCTTGACGGAGTCTGAGGGGGAGTTGAATTATTCAGCCACAGGGCAGTGGGGTTGTTGGGTGTGTGTGTGTCTGAGAGTGTTCCCTGAACCGTTCTGCAATTTGACGTCCTGTCTCGCCAATGTAGTGGAGACTAGGGGCAATGGACAGACGAGAAGAGGTGTTTGGATGCACAGGAAGAATCCTTTGGGGCCTTGGGTGGAGGTGAGGAGGGAGGTATTGTCACAGGTTTCATACCTGTTGTAGTGGCAAAGGGAAATTGTCGGGAGTGGAAGGTAGCTTGTTGGGGTTGCGTGGACCTGACGAAGGAGCTGTGAGGGAATGGTCTCAGCAGTATGATGATAGGGAGGGAAGTATATCTCCGTTGTGGAGTCTGACTGTTGGTGGCAGAAATGGCAGAGGATTATGCGTTGCATCCTTAAGATGTAAAACAAGCATCAGATAGGTTCTAACTTGTTGTAGTTGGAAGGATGAAGTCCAACGGTGGAGTTTTGGGAAGTTGGGGAGATGTGCTAGAGCACACTCCTGCAGCCGAACCACCTTTTCAATGCTAAATGTCCCTCTATCTATCTTTGCACTGTTTGAAAATTTAGCCAGAATGCCCTCAGTTCCTTCATATCGATAATGAATGCACAAAGTGAAAAATTGTGGTCCCAAAAACTGAGGCTTGTGGAACACCACTTGTCACTGGCTGCCACCCTGAGAAGGACATTTTAATCCACCCTCTCTGCTTTCTGTCAGACAGCCAAACTTCAACTTCCACCTTGCCTCTAAGACCATGGGCCCATATCGTTCTCAATAGCGTTATGCATGGCACCTTGTCAAAGGACAGGCAAAATCGATGTTTCGGGCAAAAGCCCTTCGAAGGGCTTTTGCCCGAAACGTCGATATTGCCTGTCCTCGGATGCTGCCTGAATTGCTGCGCTCTTCCAGAATCTGGTTTCCAGCATCTGCAGTCATTGTTTTTACCTTGTCAAAGGATTCTTGAGGTGCAGATGGATGACATCTATCGGTTCTCCTTGATCAAATCTGCTCATTACTCCCTCAATGTATTCTAGCCAGTTTGTCAGGCATGACCTCCCCTTGATGGGACCATGCTGACTCTGCCCTATTTCACCAAAGACCTCCAAGTATTCAGAAATCCCATTCTTCACGATGGATTCCATAATGTTACCCACAACCAAAGTTAGGCTAATCAGTCTGCAGTTTTCCATCTTCTGCCTAACTCCCATATTAAACAGGGTATCATGTTAGCTATTATACAGCTACTTGGCCCTTTCCTGATTTTAGTCATTCCTGAAAGATTACCACTTACACTTGCACTAACTCTTCAGCGATCTCCCTTAAAAGGTTGGGGTGTAGTCCATCTGGTCCGCTTCTACCTTTACTGCCGTACCAACCAGTACCTATCCACTGACACCCTCTTTCGACTGACTGAACTGATCCTCATCCTGAACAATTTCTCTTTCCAATCCTCCCACTTCCTCCAAAGCAAATGAGTAGCCATGGACACCCGCATGGGCCCCAGCTATGCCTGCCTCTTCGTAGGACATGTGGAACAGTCCATCTTCCGCAGCTACACTGGCACCATCCCCCACCTTTCCCTTTGCTACATCGATGACTGCATCGGCGCTGCGTCGTGCTCCCACGAGGAGGTGGAACAGTTCATCCACTTTACCAACACCTTTCACCCGACCTCAAATTCACCTGAACCGTCTCAGACTCCTCCTTTCCCTTCCTAGACCTTCCCATTTCCATGATGGAAATGTGCTGCTGGAAAAGCGCAGCAGGTCAGGCAGCATCTAGGGAACAGGAGAATCGACGTTTCGGGCATTAGCCCTTCTTCAGGAAAGGGCTAATGCCCGAAACGTCGATTCTCCTGTTCCCTAGATGCTGTCTGACCTGCTGCGCTTTTCCAGCAACACATTTCCATCTCTGATCTCCAGCATCTGCAGATCTCACTTTCTCCTTCCCATTTCTATCTCGGGCGACCGAATCAACACGGACATTTACTATAAACCGACCGACTCCCACAGCTATCTAGACTACATCTCCTCCCATCCTGCCCCCTGTAAAAACACCATCCCATATTCCCAATTCCTTCGTCTCCGCCGCATCTGCTCCCAGGAGGATCAGTTCCAATACGGAACAACCCAGATGGCCTCCTTCTTCAAAGATCACAATTTCCCCCCAGACGTGATCAACAATGCCCTCCACCGCATCTCCTCCACTTCCCGCTCCTCCGACCTTGAGCCCCGCCCCGCAATCGCCACCAGGACAGAACCCACTGGTCCTCACCTACCAGGAGAAAGTGAGGTCTGCAGATGCTGGAGATCAAAGTTGAAACTTTATTGCTGGAACAGCACAGCAGGTCAGGCAGCATCCAGGGAACAGGAGATTCGACGTTTCGGGCACAGGCCCTTCTTCAGGAATTCCTGAAGAAGGGCCTGTGCCCGAAACGTCGAATCTCCTGTTCCCTGGATGCTGCCTGACCTGCTGTGCTGTTCCAGCAATAAAGTTTCAACCTCACCTACCACCCCACCAACCTCCATATACACCGTATCATCCGTCCTCATTTCCGCCAAAAACAAACGGACCCCACCACCAGGGAAATATTTCGCTCCCCTCCCCTATCAGCGTTCCGAAAGTCCACTCCATCCATGACTTCCTCGTCAGGTCCACACACCCTCCCAACCCAACCTCCACTCCCAGCACCTTCCCCTGCAACTGCAAGAAATGCAAAACCTGTACCACTCCTACCCCCCTTACTTCCCTCCAAGAGCCCAAGGGATCCTGCCATATCGGCCACAAATTTACCTGCACCTCCACACACATCATTTATTGCAACAGCTGCACCCGATGCGGCCTCCTCTATATTGGGGAGACAGGCTGCCGACTTGCAGAACGTTTCAGAGAACACCTCTGGGATATCCGGACCACCCAACCCAACCACCCCGTGGATCAACACTTCAACTCCCCCTCCCACTCCACCAATGACATGAACATAGCAACACGACAGTTGGAGGAAGAGCGCCTCATCTTCCGTCTCGGAACCTTCCAACCACAAGGGATGAACTCAGATTTCGCCAGTTTCCTCATTTCCCCTCCTCCCACCTTTTCTCAGTCAAATCCCTCGAACTCAGCACTGCCTTCCTAACCTGCAATCTTCTTCCTGCCCCCACTCCGGCTCATCACCCTCACTTTGTCCTCCTTCCACCTATCGCATTTCCAACGCTCCTCTCCCAAGTCCCTCCTCCCTACCTTTTATCTTACACTGCTGGACACACTTTTCTCATTCCTGAAGAAGGGCTAATGCCCAAAACGTCGATTCGCCTGCTCCTTGGATGCTGCCTGACATGCTGCGCTTTTCCAGCAATACATTTTCAACTCTGATCTCCAGCATCTACAGTCCTCGCGTTCTCTCCGGTCAATTCTACCCGGCTTCTCCCTTATGCCTCTCCAGTTGCCTTTATTCAGCTGAAATACTGTTAACTCTGATTCTATGTTCTCTCTCAAATTGCAGAATAGATTCAACCATGTTCTGATCACTGCTTCTGACGTTTTCCTTCACCTTACGCTCCCTTGTCGAGCCTGCGTCATTAAATCCACTGTCACCTATTCCCGAGTGGGCTCCACCACATGATGCTCCAAAAAGCCATCCCGTAGACATTCTTCAAATTCCATTTCTTGCGATTCACTACCAACCTGGTTTCCCATTGCACTTGCATATTGAAATCCCCCATGATCACTGCAACGTTGCATTTTCTACAGATATTTTCTATCTCCTGGTGTATCTTGTGCCCCAGATCCTGACTACTCTTTGGAGGCCTGTGGAAGTCTCCAACTGTGGTTGTCTTACCTTTGTGGTTCCTCCGTTCCACCCTTGCAGATTCTACATATTCTGACCTTACTTCCTTTCTTATTGTTGATTTAATTCCATTTCTTATTATTAATGTAAACCCATGCCCTCTATATTTTCCATAGGATATATGTCCTTGAATATCCTGATCCTCTTGCAGCCACTTCTCTGTGATGCCCATCACATCATACCTACCAATTTCAATCTATGCCACAAGCTCATTTACCCTATTCCTTCTACTTCACACATTCAGATATAACCCTACAATTTTGTATTAACGGTCCCTCTTCTATTCCCATTTGTTTGTCCAGTATGCTTGAAGTTTGATTGCTTAGCCTTTCCATACACTCTGTCCTATTTGCGTATATGCTGGAGATTTTAATAACCTCACCTGAGCTCTGTACTCTTACCTCCTCTTTTCTAATTAAACCCTATAACAGAACCCCCACCCCGCATACTCATCAGTTTAAAGCTCTGTCTACATCCTTGGTTAGGATTCACGCGGACTCTGGTCCAAGCACGGTTCAGACAAAGACTTTTCCTTCGGAACATGTCCTTTCTTCCTCAGTAATAAAAACGTGTTTAAAGTTTTTGAGAAGATTTGTAGCTCGGGTGCTCGTTGTTGTGGTTCTGTTCGCCGACCTGGGAATTTGTGTTGCAGATGTTTCGTCCCCTGTCTAGGTGCCATCCTCAGGGCTTGGGAGCCTCCTGTGAAGCGCTTCTGTGATCTTTCCTCCGGCAACTATAGTGATTTGCATCTGCCGCTTCCAATTGTCAGTTCCAGCTGTCCATTGCAGTGGTCGGTATATTGTCCAGATCGATGAGCTCATTGATTGAATCTGTGGATGAGTGCCATGCCTCCAGTAATTCTCTGTCAGTTCTCTGTTTGGCTTGTACTATAATAGTAGTGTTGTCCCAGTCGAACACATGTTGCTGTCATCTGCCTGTGTGGCTACTAATGTTAGCTGGTTGTGTCGTTTTGTCGCTAGTTGGTGTTCATGGATGTGGATCTTTAGCTGTCTTCCTGTTTGTCCTAGGTAGTGTTTTTGCAGTCCTTACATGGTATTTTGTACACTACATTGGTTTTGCCCATGCTGGGTATCGGGTCTTTCGTTCTGGTGATTTGTTGTCTGAGAGTGGCTGTTGGTTTGTGTGTTGCTATGAGTCCTAGTGGTCGCAGTAGTCTGGCTGTCAGTTCGGAAATGCTCTTGATGTTTGGTAGTGTGGCTAGTTGTTTGGGTTGCGGCATGTCCTCATTCCGTTTTCTTTTCTATAGGCATCTGTTGATGCGCGTGTATCCCTTTTTGGCGAATACATTGCATAGGTGTTCTTCTTCCTCTTTTTGCAGTTCAGGTGTACTGCAGTGTGTTGTGGCCCTTTTGAACAGTGTCTTGATGCAACTTCTTTTGTGTGTATTGGGGTGGTTGCTTTCGTAGTTTAGGACTTGGTCTGTGTGTATGGCTTTCCTGTATACCTTTATGGTGAATTCTCCGTTCGGTGTTCTCTGTAATATCACGTCTAGGAATGGAAGTTGGTTGTCCTTTTCTTCCTCTCTCGTGAATCGGATTCCTGTGAGTGTGGCGTTGATGATCCGGGGACGAAACGTCTGCAACACAAATTCCCAGCTCAGCAAACAGAACCACAACAATAAATGTGTTTACTCAACACAAAATACTGGGACAGGAAACAAGCATTTCTTCATATGCCAAAACATGGAAACTACAAAGAGACAAGTCTGTTAAAATACACTTACGATGGGGAGCTATATGAATAGAAATGTGAATTACAAAACCATGGGCGAGTTGTTTAAGCTTTATCAGTCATTATTTGATCCACAGCTGAGATGCTGATTTCCCCCCAGTCAGTGAGATTCTCTCGCCCTGTCTCTCACACATTGTCGAGAGGGACTACAAGTCCCCTGTTGACCAAGAATATTTAAATTAATTCACCTTCTTCCTGGAACCAATCTATAGTAATTTTGGACATTGTTCAGCAGTCAGCGACCCGGCTCTGTGAAATTATTGGCGATAAATGATCTGGGATGACGGCATAGTGCTCACAGGGTACGGCACCAGAGAAAAGGCTTGGAGTCTGTGGGAGATTCTAAATAACATTTCAGTGTATTTCTCCTCGTGCTGTCTTCTGATCTAACTTCACACTCATTTGACACCCCTTGCTCTCACTCATTCTGTCGCTCCGTTTTCTCTCCATTCCTTTTATCTCTCTTCACTTCCCTTTTCACTGTTAATTCTCTCTCTCTCTCTCTCTCTCTCTCTCTCTCTCACACACACACACACACGCACAAACACACTGCTCTCTCTGTTTTCAAGTTGTGATGTTGGAGAGCTCATCGTTGTACAATGGTCTAAACAGCCTCGTTCAGTTCTCTATTAATTCTGAAGCTCTCTGAACCACAATAAAGACTTCAGCACAATAAAGACATCAGCACAATAAAGACACTGCCAGTTTGTTGTTGGTCTTAGCTGGGATTAGTTCCAACTACTCTTCAGTCACTGTGCTTGTGGACGTACTGATTTGGGTCTTCCTCCCTTCCCCCCACCGCCACATGAGCTTAAACCCTCCTGAGTGACAATAGCAAATCTGCCTGCCAGGAGATTGCTGCCGGTTCACATCCATCCCATCATTTTTGTGCACTTCATACTGACTCAGGAATCCCAATGACCCACATATCGGAGATTGCTGCCAGTTCCGATGCATCCCGTCCTTCTTGTGTATATCCTACCCACCCAGGAATCCCAATGATCCACATATTGCAAGTGCTGCCTACCCTACCAGTTCTTTGGCCATTTTTTAAAACTATACTGCCTTCCTATTCCTAACCTCACTGGCACGCGGCATAATCTAGTCTCTCCAACATTCAAATATTCTTTCAGCACAACTCTGGCAAGATCTTTACTTTGAAATGGATAGACTTGACAATAAAAATTTAGTGTGATTTCATTAACCAGGAAAGTGGAGCCCAATGAATCAATCACAATGATATGATATCTATCACTTCCACCAAACCTGTGTGACAAGGTATACATATGGAGCATCTATTTGTAGATGGACGAGGATAAACAGAATTAGTCCAAAAGACCAGAAAATGTCAGAACAGATAGCTGCCATTCAGCCTGTTTACGCTGCTTTCTTGTTCAATTGGATTTTAGCTATTCTGTTCCTTTTAATGGCAGAGTCTTTGCCCCGCATCCCAAGCGGGTCAGAAAGTGCCCAGTGTCATTGTGCGTTCCTTGCGTCGGGAGCATTCAGTGTCAGGCGATGGGGTGTGGGGGATCCTGGGGTGGCTCGATGAAAGGCTGCATGCAGTGACGGTTGGACTCAGGGATTGAGAGAGACAGAGCAGGTAATCAGAGACATGCACTCACATAAGTAGCTCGGCAAGATTCCCAAGTGCTAGGGGAGCCCGAGCACCAGTGCTACTTTTACAATAAATCCGTCATATTTGCACAATTCTCCATCAATTACAAGTAAATATACTGCAGATGGCAGAAACCTGAAACAAACATAGAAACATACTGTGGCGAGAGAAAAGAGTTAATTCTCCCAATGCAGATACGAGGAGATTGCAAAAAACTCCACAAAGACAGGGTCCAGAGATTGGAATTATTCTTATTTGAATGAAACTAGTCTTATCAGTGATCGGCAACATGGTTTTGTTCAGAGAAGGTCATGTCTTACCAAATCAATGGAGATCTTTGCGGAAGTGACAAAGTTGATTGATGAGGGAGGCACTGTAGATGTCATGTACGTGGACTTCAGGAAGGCGTTTGGTATGTTTCCCCATGGTCGGGGCATGGCGAAAGTGAAGTTACATGGTGCGCGAGCTAGGTGGATATAGAACTGGCTGGGCAACAGGAGGCAGAGAATAGTAGGGGGAGGGAGTTTGTCAAAATCGAAAACTGTGACCAGTGGTTTATTTTAAGATGTTTCTGGAAAGATACATGAATGATCAGGGAACAAACAGATACAGATCCTTAGAAAATTGGCGACAGGCTTAGATAGAGGATTTGGATCAGCACATGCTTGTACCACCGAATGGCCTGTTTCTGTGTTGGAATGTTATTTGTCATAATATTATCAATGACCCATCAGACCCCAGTAATGTTTTCCTATAACCTCTTCCATCAGGCTAAAAGATACAGAAGCTTGAAAACACCGAGCAGCTGGTTCAGGAACAGCTCCTTCCTGACTGTTATTAGACTGATGAGTGTATTCTCTAATCTCAGATAATGCTGATCTTGTTCCTGTTGATCTCGCCTCGCCCATGCCCTGTGCAGCGTAACCTACATGGCTCACCAACATATTTTATAGCCATTGTTCTGTACATCAATGTTTACTATGCTTTGCCTGTATATCTTCGTACCGGACAAAGTAAATCCTCACCTCCCTTCCCCCAGTTCCCCCAGTGCTCACTCCCAGCTGTCTCTGGTCCTCACCCCCAGAACCTCCCATTCCCCACCCCCAGCACACTGTGACCCCATCCCCAGCTCCCTTTCTATCTCACTATTTCTCTCACACTGTCTGTCTCCGTGTTTTCCTTTTTCTCTGTCTTCTGTTTCTTTCCCAAAACTTACTATCTCCCCTTCTCCCTGTCCATGTGACTGTTTGTTTCTTATTTTGTTTCTGTTCTCTGTATTACTGACTGTCCTTCTGTTTGCCTCGCTGTGTTCTCTCTCTCCTTCTACGTGTCAGTCTCTTTCTCTCTCGTTATGATGGTGGTGGCTTCTCTATTCTTTTGAAGCATGTAATGGCTCTTTGGTTGGATATTGGCAATACAATAAACTCAATTATGTTTTGGTATCTTAAACACAATTTAAATTTATTGGTTAAATTTCAATTGTTGTTAAAACAGCAACCAGAATGTAGATATCCATTTAACAACCAATTGTTACATATCAATATTTTGGAACTGCCTTCTTTCAGTGCTCTGCATACTGGCAACTGAAAGAATTCCATTCACGTGCATAATAGTGTGACGGTAACTGTTCTTCCCAGGACCATAAGAAATTACAGACGATTTGTACACAGCCCATACTATCATGGAAGACAACCTTCCATCCATTTATGCTTCTCATTGTCAGTGAAAGGCTGGCAACATCAAATATCTCTCCCAAACTGGTAGTGATCTTCTACGACCTCTTCCATAAAGGAGGAGATACAGAGACTTGAAAACATGGAGCAGCATGCTCAGGAACACCTTCTTCCCTACCGTAATTACACTGATGAATTGACATCTCTAAATTTTCAAATAATATTAATCTTGCTTATGTCGATCTTGAATGGCACTGCTCCTGTGCAGCTGTCACCTTGTATGCCTCCCTCTGTCTAAGTGCCCTGTGAGGTTCAACGTCTTCTCAACGGCAATCTAAAAAGTGAACTAATGCTGGCCCAGCTAGCGATACCAATATCCCATTAATAAATATAAGAACATGACGACACTCAGGGAACACAAATCGCTTTAAATATGATCTTAGATAGATAGAGATTTCCCGCGGTATCTGAAAGTAGAGTGTTTCTACAAAGCCTTTCTTAAGCTGATACGGCAGAAAGTGAAGTAGCGTTAATTTATGTGGGAAAAATTTCCTTTTCTTGTTAAAAGTGAAAATCCTCTTCGGATTTCTTTTGGTTAGTGAAAACAGGACGCAATGGAGGTTTTTCAGAAAGGGAAGTGGCAAAAAGCGATTTTTTGAAAAGCGGGGTATACATGTACCGGAATGGGCATGATATCCAGGAAAATGGGAAAAGTTAAAAATAAATGAGGAGGATCTCACATTTTATTTCCATCCCAACTGATCATCATTCCCTTTGTTTGCTCTTTTTCTTCTATCTCTCTCTTTCTCTATCGATTCAACTCACTCCTCCGGCCTTTGAAAGCTGACTTCCCTGTCACCAGCATTGTTCAAACTATTTTCCAGCTGCTTTCAGTTCAGAAAAGCTTCCCAGCACTTTCTGATCTTTTCTTCCATTATTTATGCAATTTCAGATCTTCAGCATCTTTCTTTATTTGGATTAATCTTCAAATTTGTTATTCCATGGGAAGTCGGCATCTCTGCCAAGGGCAGCATTTGTTAATCATCACTAATTGCCCTGACTGCGAGGCCATTCCACAAACCAAAATAAAGTCTGATATGGGTCTGAAGTCACACATAATCCAGATCGGGTAATAACGTTAGATTTCTGTACCGAAGGTCATCAATTAAACAGGATTTTTTTCAGACAAAATGTGGGTTTTATAGTTGTTTTTCATGAAATTCATTTTTATTCCAATTCTTATCATTTTTATTTAAGTTCTGCCATCAGCTGTGGTAAAACATGAAACAAATCGCTTGAAACAATGTCTTTCGTTTAATAAGCTTTGCTCCTGAATTACATCCAAAAACATCCCTACTCTGATACATTGTCCTAATCATGAAGTAACGTCAGAGACAAGAACAATTTTGTGATTGAAATACATGTAACTGGAAAAGTGGCCAGAAGAGAGCTTGAAACATAAAGTGTGAATTTTACCAAAGTGCAGACAATGGTTTGTTCAGCCACAGCACTGACGCAGAGATGGAGACTGGGGATATTTTGAACTGGTAGTGGACAGTGTTCGTGACAGAGAGTACAAGAGACAGAAATCAGTTCAGGGCAAAAATGGATCTCGAGGTTGTGCACAGTTTTGTTCTGAGATGTTTGTAAAGGAGTGGTCTGCAATTCAGATAAATGGAAATTGCAATTGAAATTGAAGATAAAAGTTTCTTTCATTGGCAAATACAGATAACACAAATTGCAATGAAGTTCAAAATTGTTTATGCGATTAATGAATGGACAGAAGTAGAGAACACCAACAATAGCGAGAATAGGTTATTATTTGGAGATGCCGGTGTTGGACCGGGGTTTTACAAAGTTAAAAATCACCCAACGCCAGGTTATAGTTCAACAGGTTTAATTGGAAGCACACCAGCTTTCGGACAGTCGCTCCTCTACCGTAGGTTAGTGACACACTCTCCACCCCGCCCAATCAGTACCACTAATATCCGATAAGGTAGAAATTTGCAACAGATCAAAATGTTGAAAAGACACAAGGAAATTTCCTCTCCATTTGTGTAATTATCCAGTCCATTATTCGCAGATTCAGATCTGTCCTCTCCACGTCTGTGCAGCTGCTGATCTCTGTTACTGTTGGAGCTGATGCATCGGCTCCTAGGCTGGGATAGCGCACTGAGTGAAGCCCCTCACCAATAGGACACAGTTACAATGTATGGAGACTGACATCAATCTCAGTCAATGAGCAAACAGCTCTAGCTTTCAATACAGCACATTCAGTTCACAATATATCTGGACCGGACTGCACTTGATGCTGATATTACTGGCTATTGGTCACATCTCCCATCACCAATTCCTCTGTTGAAGTCAGTTGTGAGGGATAATGATGGACGTTTTCTTATCGCAGGCTCTATGACTCTGCGCTGTTGTACGCTTGCAATGCTGTCACCAACTTACCCCGAATCCCCGTCCCTCCCCAAAAAGAAGAAACACAATCAGGATGTTGTCACTGTGCTCTTCTCTCCTTCACGGGAACAAACCCCAGCCAACAGACTGTCACTGGGCACAATTGCCCTGAACACAGAAAGGAAGTGTGGACTTCTCTGAATCGTCCTCTCACTGCTCTAATAAAGAAGCATTGGACCTTCTATATAGAATATGCTTCAGTAATTAATTTATACAAATTGACAAATATCTTAATGCAGTTTTATTTGCTGTAAAGCAATAATTTTTCACTTCTTTTCCCTTCTGTTCAAAACCAAAAGTGAACTTATTCATTAACACTTATGAATTAATAAGTCAGGTTTAGCTAGTAGATAGGGCGGAATAGGGGTAATTGTTGTGGAGACTGCATGGGGAGTACAATGATATTCCCCAGTCATCATCACTCTTAACGTCAGATGGAATTAAATATAGTTCACAACAAGAAAAGAGCCAACGTTTGGGAGATGCAATGCTGAATGACAATGTGAACTGAACAGGATAATTTTAAATGTGATAAAATGAACCATATTGTGTATACACACCATTTAATCATTGGGAATACAGATTGCGTAGTGTCACCGCATCTAAAGCATTAATTTTGATGTCTCTTCACAGATACAGCCAGACCTGCTGAGCTTTCCCTCCAGCATCTGTTTTTGCTTGAGATTGATCATGTTGTTCAGATCTGGCAGGATGCTTACAATTAGAAGCAGTTGCTAATAACAAAATGTACAGGGGTATGAGGACAATACAGGAGAATGATAGTAGAAATATCGCTCATTCCAAACTGGAAGAGACAATGGGCTACATTTTCACCACTTTTGCTGTAATAATTCTATGCTATGCATTGAAAACTTTTAGAGATTGGGGAGACAAGCTAGTTTAATGAAGCACACGCAGTGTTCCATCACCAAAAAGCTATCCCTATTGTTTCATGAAGTTCAACTGCCTCTAAAATGTATTTTCAAACAAAGTAGATTTCCAGAGATTTACAAGATGTTCAGATTTTCTTTTTACTTTCTATCTTAAAGAAGAAACAGATTTCGGCTGGAATTCAGGTGTCACAGACACACCAACTGTAAGAGAAACATGAAAGTACCACATTGTCCAAATATTACCAAGATCAATATATAGACCTGTCAAGAAACATGAAATATAGAGATAATGGAAACATGAAATGCAAACAGAAAATGCTGGAAAAACGAAAAAGGTGAGGAAGTGTCTGCGGAGAGCAATATAATTAACATATGTCATATGATGTGACACTGATCTGAAAAGTCCTATTAGAACCAAAGGTTAATTTTTTGCACCTCTGCTCAGATGTTGCCAGATCGACTGAGGTTCGCTCCAGCTCTTTTTATTCCTTTCTTCTTTCTGATCTGTGACAAACTGTCTGATCTGAATGATAGCAGCAAAGCTGTTATCTCAGTTGAATCTCGAGTGATTTGTTATGGACATTACATGAGAAATTACAAAGTTCCTCTGTTTGACAGGGCTCTAAATATCGATGACGTATTGCATTGTGAGAACTTGCGATGAAAACGTTGAAACAAAACAGAAGTTGCTGTAATCACTCAGCAGGTCTGGCAGCATCTGTGCAAAGAAATCAGAGTTAACGTTTCAGGTCCAGTGCCCCTTCCTCAGAACTGATAGTAACACGGAAAATGTTGGTTTATATGCAGAAGAGACTGGATAGCTCTTAATGGAGACTATTAGTAGCTAAGAATAGGGTGTGAGTATTTGGAAGGCTATGAGACAACTCGGCCTGGTGTATGGATAGCGGGCTAGGACATTGGGGAGTTCAGGCCCCAAAATTATTGAACTTGACTTTGAGTTTAAAAGGCTGCAGAGTCCACACATGAAAAATGAGGTGTAGTTCTTTCAGCTTGCACTGAATTTCCCTGGAACACTGCAGCAAGCCTGACACAGAGATATTGGTCAAGAATTAGAATGGGCTGTTAAACTGCCAGGCAACTGAAAGCTCAGAGTCATTTGCAGCGGTACAATTTGGATGTTCTGTGAAGCGGTCACCCAGTCTACCCTCCATTTCCCCAATGTAGAGGAAACCACATTGTGAGCAGCGCATGTAGTAGACCAGATTGTGGGAATTGTTGGTAAGGTGCTGCTTCAGCTCGAAGATATAGTTGGGCCCTTCGATACTGATGAGGAGGGGGGTAAATGGGAATGTGTCACTCCTCCGGCAGGGGAAGTAGAAGTGGACCTGTGGTGGGAGTGAATAAAGAGTAGACCATTGTGTCCTGGGGAATCATTCCTCTAGAAGGTGGACAAGGGAAGAGAGGTGAATATGTGCAGGTGGGGACATCTCCCTGGATGTGGGCTGCTGATCCTGTGCATGTTAATGCTGCTGGGATAGTAGGCAAGGACAAGGGAAACTCCGTTGCTAGAGGGAAGGGGAGGGGTAGGCTAGAAGTGCAGGAGATGGTTTAGACTCGGTTGAGGACCCTGTTGAGGAAAGTAAGGAAGGAGCCAGAGATCGACCAGGTAAAAGTGATGGAGGGGTTCAAATTCCAAGCGAAATTGGTGAACTTTTCCAATTCCGGACAAGAGAGAGATGCAGCATCTATGTATCGGACAAAGAGTTGTGGATGGGTGCTGAAATAGAACTGGAACAGGGAATAGTCGACGTACCCCAAGAAGAAACAGGCATAACTGGAGCCCAAGTGTGTATCCATGCACTTCCTCTGTGTGGCAGGAGCAGGCTGAAATCAATGGGTCTGCACAGGCAGTTCTGTTTGTGATTTTTTTTGGGGGGGAGATAGAAGCGAGTTCCGTTATCAAATGACCATCAACTGGGGGCAGTTGGGGGGAGGGATGAGTGGGTCAGGAATCTCCAGATGAAATATGGTCAGTTATGATAATTGATACAATGGCCTGATGTGCCATAGTAGGATCATGGTGTCGGGGGAGATTAGAGGAGGTATCTGAGAGTGGGCGTTCAACCTCTGCAATTTCGAAATCAGTCCACCGGACTCATCGGGTCAGGTTGAGTAACACAGTCAGGGTTGTATTTAAGCCCATGCAGTGTAGGCTGTTCGGACAGTGACAGGTTGGATTTGGTGAGGGGCGTGCAGAGAAATTAAGACAACCAATGTCATGTGCAGATTTCTCAATGAACCGATTTAGTTCAGGTAAAGGCCAGAGGGAGGGGTCCACGTGGAGGAAGAGTGTTGCAGCTGGGTAACTGGTATATGGGACAGGGAAAGAAATCTTGCCGAACGAAATGGGCACTGAGGCGAAGACAGCAGAAGAGCTCAACTTCATGTCATGCCTAAAAATCATTAAAGTGGGGGCAAAGAGAGGTAAAGTGGAGATATTTGCGAAGTACAGAACATTCAGCATCAGAGAGTGGAATTTAAGGAGGGGTGGTGAATAAACGACAGAAGGTGGTGTTTGGGGAGGGCATGGAATCAGAGGGCAGGTATGGGGTGGAGGAAGTTTTCAGAGGGTCAAGGGCATCTCCACGTTGTTGCAAATTGTGTGTCCAATACATCTGGTTAGCACGACGAATAAACCCGTGAATAAATTAGAATTGTGGAGTGGTGCAGCTTTGAGACAATATGATGCGATGCTTCTGGACGCAGAAAACGTTGATTTCAGTGGTACTGATATCGCACGATCAGTCCTCAGAAAGTAACTGACTGAAAATAATTGGGAAGGTAATCTTATTGCAACTTCCTGATTTCACTGGATTGACACTCAAGCAGCAAGGTCTTACTTTTTGGAGACTTTAGATCAATCTGAAAACATAACATACCTTGATGTTATTAACAGGACAAATGTATCCATGGTTTTTGAAGGCACTAGCAAGGGCAGAGTTTATTTGTCATTCCCAAAAGCTCTGGGGAAAGTGTCATTGTTCAGTGAGGAAATTACCAGAGCAGAATTTCCTGCGATTCTCATTGACTACAGTTTACTCAGGATCCCTGATGTCACATGAGTCAAATACTACTTTGATGCAACGGAAGTTACTCTGACCTCACCTCCCCTGACATTGGATAATCAGTTAAATGAATAAAGAACAAAAGGATAGTACACGGCCTGTTTCAACAATGTGCTCACTCTCCTCACAATGTTTAAGGGAAAAATGATGCAGGAATTTCTGATTCTGAGGAGAGGTTTGTCCTATTTGTTAGGAGGCTGTTTGGTTAAATGCTGTGACAGAGAGACAGAAAGACACTCCACTTTGTACCATGAGGAATAAAACCAGCTGTTCACGGTGCATCAGACAATGACAGATTAACACTATTGTCTGTTCCTATTGGACATTGATCATCTCGAACTCATCATTCACCGATGACCAATAGCAGCCCAGAAGCCAACGGCTCCCATCATCCCACTTGGTAAGCAATGAGGGGAAGGGATGGCCAGAGAAATTGGGAGTAATTGGGAATGGGTGTAACTTACAGTGGGAGTGGCAAAAGAAGAGTGTGAAGGGAGATCATCAGTTGAAGAGAATGTAGCACCAGAAGGCGTAGTGCAAGGGGAGTAGGAGTGTAAGAAAAGAGTAGGACGGAGGAGGAAAACCGGCAGATGAAGTTTTAGTGATAGGGAAAAACTTGTTTTTGAGGAAGTGAGATTGGATGAGAAAACATCACTGTACAAGAAAATCGGGATCTGGATTCCATTCAAAATGTAGAAAGGATTCCTTGTACTTTCTCTTCTATCACTTGATTCTTGTTCAGGTTGGACATGTACAATATATTTCTATATTTCCATCAAGTGCAGACGACATGTTTCTTTCTCCCCTACTGTGGTGATTCAATATTTTTGATTATTTCACAGTATATATTTGCTTCCCATTCAAGGTGGATATGAGAATATGATTTGATCTTCTGCAGTTTGTCCCTAACATAGAACTTCATTGAATATTTATCCTCATCAGTCTCGCTGATTTAAATGTTTGTCCATGTCCATCCTACAGATGAAAACATTCTTCAGCTATGGCTATTGCAGGGAATGTTACAAAGAACAGTGCCACACAAAATGCTAATGTTCCATTGCAAGGTGCCAAACCCTAGATTATCCTAAATTATTTACAATGCCTATAAATAAAACATGTGGAGAAGCACAGTGTAAAAGGGGAATACAACTCTGTGTCGAAAATACTATTTGGGGTTCCCTCATAAAATGTGTTAACTACATCACGCAAATTCACCAAACTAGGAAAATCAAGAGACTGGAATTGTCAAGTCATCCTCTGACTAACATCTGGAGAACAGGAAGGAAATCACGGTTTGTTTGTGATATTCAGAAATGCCGATTGTGAGAATGTGGAAGTTGGGGAGCAGTGGAATGATGACCAATGTTGTGGATGACACAAAAATGAGCTGGTTGGGTCTCAGTCAGGAGGAAAGTGTTAGGCTACAGAAGGATTGAAACAAATTATTCAGAAATCCAGATCAATGGCCTGATGAAATTTAACACCGATAAATTGGGAAGATGCAAGTCAGAAGTAGCAAGATAAGTGAGTCCTCAAAAGTGAGTATGAAAGAGGAGGGCTAAATTTGCTCGTTTTTCCTTTGCAGCGGGGAAGGTGGACGAGGGAACCTGGTACAGGTGTACAAGAGCAAAAGGGGTATGGAGAGGATTGACAGACAGCAGCTGTTTTCCTTAGTCAAAGGATCAAAAACAAAGGGACACACTTTTAAAGTGAACGTCAAGGGATTAAGAGAGGATTTGTGGAATGTGTTTAGAACTGAAAAGATGGTATGAATCTAGAATGCGTTGTCTAGGTGTGTCGTTGAGGCAGGTAAACTCACAAACGTTCAAAATGTCTTCGGATATGCACTTGCTGGCACAGACGTGATAGGCCGAGATTTCATTGCATGATTCTCTGCAGTGGCAACCATGAACATTCTGGTGTATTCTGAAACAATAAACAATAGCAGTTGCTGCTTTGTTCCTTTGACTGTACTCAGTAAGTGGATATATTACAAACCAGCATCATCTCATGCAACTCCAGCACTCACTCAACCAAAGGCAGTCCAGCCATCTCTGTGAACATCCAGTGTAATTAATATGCTCGGTGAAAGCATTGTCCAACAACAGAACTGACACTATTCTAGCTGTTTGCCACCATTATTAAAGCTACAGCAATCATATGAACACAGACTTTCCTCCATTATAACACAGAACTCTATCAATAAGTGTGAATTTATCTGAAGGATAAACAATTCTTTCCCAGGTATTCACTTTGACAAACAGCAAGTTTTCCCATGTTTTGCTGCCAGTTGTTTATCACAGAATTCCCAAGCCCAACTTCTTTCCCCTTTAACATTTTCTTGTGCACTGTCTCCCTGATCTCACACACCTCACTCGCTCACATCCCCCACACTCTCCACCCTTACTTGATAATCTCTGAAAAACCTGCGCCTCATCTCGATAATTTATTCCAATTCCCAACTCACTGATTCCTTCTCTCGGCATAGTCATTAGACTGGCCGTGCCTGATGTCTTAGTCACCTCTACCTTCTCCTCACTTCCTGATCTTCTGCTTTGGGTCTCACTCTCCTGGTTTATTCAAATCCATCTGACTTAGACTAGTACACCTCCCCACAAGGATGTCGGTGCTTGTCCAGTTAAGGTATAACCTCTATTCTTTGTACAGGTCCCCGTCTGTCCTGGAAGAGATCCCAATGTTTCAAAAATCTGGAACCCTCACCTCTGAACTAGATTTTTAACAAAATGTTAAGCTTTACTGTCTTCCTCATCCTTCCCTCTTTTCCACATGGCACGGGGAGTAATCCAGAGATTACAGGGGATGATTTTTTCTCTCTCTCTCTCTATCTCTCTCTCTCTCTCTCACACACTCTCTTTCAAACATGTAGACACATTCAAACACACACAGAAAGACATTATATTACTTTACAGAAGAATACAAATAACGTTAAAGTAATCGGAATGACAAGTGGAATGGAGTATGTAGTTAAAGAGAGGATGAGAGAAATTGCACTTCTTCTGGATGTCAGTTTGCTCGCTGAGCTGCAGGGTTCATTTTCAGATGGTACATCACTGTACGAGGGAACATTATCAGTGAGTCTCTGGTGAAGTGCTGCTGTTATGTCATGGTTGTTATTTATGTGTTTAGGTTTCTTTGAGTCAGTGATGTAATTTCCAGTATTGATGATTTTATGTCCGGTACTTTTTGTCAGAAAGTATTAGAAGGAATCAAAATCGATGTGTTTGTTGATAGAGTTCAGGTTGGAATGCTATTCTTCTAGGAATTCTCGCGCGTGTCCCTATATGGCTTCTTCTAGATGGATGTGCAGACCCAGTCTAAATTCCCATTCCTAGACGTGATGGTACAGAAAATACCGAACGGAGAATTCAGCACAAAGGTTTACAGGAAAGCCACACACACAGATCAAGTCCTGAACTACGAAAGCAACCGCCCCAACAGACACAAAAGAAGTTGCATCAAGACACTATTGAAAAGGCTACAACACACTGCAGTACACCAGAACTGAAAAAACAGGAAGAAGAACACCTATACAATGTATTCGCCAAAAACGTATACCCCGCAATTTCATCAACAGATGCCGAAGAGAAAGACAATGGAACGAGTACATGCCACAACCCAAAGGACTAGCCACACTACCATGCATCAAGAGCATTTCCGAACTGACAGCCAGACTACTGCGACCACTAGGACTCATAACAGCACACAAACCAACAGCCACTCTCAGACAACAACTCACCAGAAAGAAGGACTTGATACCCAACATGAGCAAAACCAATGTAGTGTACAAAATCTCATGCAAAGACCGCAGAAAACACTACATAGGACAAACAGGAAGACAGCTAACGATCCACATCCATGAACACCAACTAGCAACGAAAGAACACGACTAGCTATCCTTAGTAGCCTCTCACGCAGATGACAAGCAACATGATTTAGACTGGGAGAACACTGCTATTATAGGACTAGCCAAACAGAGAACAGCCAGGGAATTCCAAGAAGCATGACACTCATCCACAGATTCAATCAATAAGCACATCGACCTGGACCCAATATACCGATCAGTGCAACGGGCAGCTGGAACTGACAACCGGAAGCGGCAGATTCAAACCACTATAAATGCCGGAGGAAACATCACAGAAGAGCTTCACAGGAGGCTCCTAAGCCCTGAGGATGTCACCTAGACAGGGGGCGAAACGTCTGCAACACAAATTCCCAGCTCGGCGAACAGAACCACAACAACGAGCACCCGAGCTACAAATCGTCTCACAAACATTGACCAGTCTAAACCTTATACTTCCTCATCTGTATGTAAGATACTACTGATAGTGGGTCATGTCTTTTTTTCTGGTTAACTGTTGTTCATGTATCCAGGTGGCTAGTTTTCTGCCTGTTTTTCTGATGTAGTGCCTGCTACAGTTCTTGCAAGGCTTATTCTTCCTTGTGCAGAACAGACAAAGATGTGAACTAATTGCGGTGCTCAAACGTCTAAAAAAATGTTATAGAGTAAAACAGGAATACTCTGTTTCCGTTAGTTGGCATTACACATCAAGGAGTTCTAATTTCAAGTTTGCCAGCAAAATAGTTAGGAATGAGATAAGGAGAAACTTCTTTATTGAGACAGTTATTAGGATTTGGAATGGACTGCCTGGGAAGGTTGCGGTTGAACATTAAACAAAAGAACTGGACATGTATTTGGAAATATGAAATTAACAGGCTGCCGAGATAGGGCTGACAAATGGGAGGGGCTTGGGAGACATTCCTGGAGCTGATGCACACACAGTGGCCAATGGCCTCCACCTGTACTTTAAGTTTTGCACTCTATCATGTGTCTGATGTGAATAAAAGTCAGTATCCGATTATTTCCCATTGTAAATGCTCACGAATATCTGACTGTTTAGTGCAGCATAAGCATTTAAAATGCAAGTATTGCAAGGCCAGCTTCACTATATTGTCAGAATATGAATATTTTAAATGTTGTATTCCAATTACTCAAACAAGTCTGTCATTGCTTTGGCACAAATCTCTTTGAAAAGGTTTGATTTTTCACTCATACATTAATATGTTCATCGTTTTTTTCACTGTCTACATTTCAAATTAAATAAACTTCTTTCTAAAAGTTAAACGTTTCAAATTACTGTTCACTAAAATTTGATAGCACAAATCATTTCTTTAGTTTAATATTCACAGAGCATGTCGAACTGTAGCCATTTCTAATTCACTGACAAATAGCTGAAGCTTGTACATTTCAGTGAGAAATTAAACAGATTGGTTATTTATAAATGTATAAGAACGCTAATTCAATTTGATTGTTCAATTGTTTGCTCATTCTGAATATGTAGTTATTCAGAAGTCAACCATTTTCAAAATGTTGGAGTGACAATGCATCGTTTTGAATCCTGACATTGTGTGTGTAATTCTGATCGCCAAAAGAGTTACATCCATGTTCTTTATTCGATAGAAAATAAAATGTGCATTCTTTATTTCTGTGTTGTAAAATCTTGACAAGAGTTTATATTATAGTTCCATAAATATAGAATCGACCTAATTGTTTTCAGAGATTATAGTTCAGTTGAATAATCATAGTTGATGTCTTATCTTTTACCCAATTCATGCAACTTAGCAAACATCTAATCAAGATGTGGGTCACTCAACAGAGTGTACCTGAAGAAAACAGCAGCAAATGACAAGTCAAGAATCACGTTAATAACTGAACTTGGCGGAGACTGCCTGGTATAGGACATCACACATACTGTAATGGCATTCAGGTGAATGTAACAATGAACAACATAACTTGAAGATCTGGGCTAACGGCCCTCCCTAGCTTCCTGATCTCACATACATCACTCCCTCACATTCAACAACTGATAAGAATGCACAGGCTGGGTTAAACAAGAAAACACAGAACAGTACAGCACATTGCAGAGCCTGCGACCCTTGACTTCCTGTCTAACTTTTATCCTACTCGAAGATCAGTAGCATGTCCTTCATTGTACTATCATTCATGCACTTATCCAATGGTCACTTCAATATACCTAATGCAGCTAACTCTACTACAGCTGGCAGTGCATTCCAAGCACTCTGAGTAAAAAAAACTACTTTTGATATCTCCCCAAACCTTCTTCCAATCACCTTAAAATTAAGCCCCCTCGAGATAGCCATTTCGACTCTGCGAGAAAGTCTCTGATTACCATTCCTATGCATGCCTCTCATCATCTTGTACACCTCTATCAAGTCACATCCCATTCTTCATTGTTCCAACGAGCAAAGTCCTAGCTCTCTCAACTTTACTTTGTAAGTCATCCCCTCCAGTTTAGGCAGCATCTTGGTAAATCTCCTCAGCACCCTTTTCGAAGCGTCAACTTCTTTCCAG
This sequence comes from Chiloscyllium plagiosum, assembly GCF_037043375.1. NCBI lineage: Eukaryota > Metazoa > Chordata > Chondrichthyes > Orectolobiformes > Hemiscylliidae > Chiloscyllium > Chiloscyllium plagiosum. The sequence continues at coordinate 36,489,980 of NW_028270185.1, read as the reverse complement.
TAATGAGGCGACTAGAACAGAACACAATATTCTAAGTGTAGTCCCATCAGAGCCTTTTGGCGCTGCAGCATAACCTTGCGACTCTTAAACTCAATATCAGGCTATTGGAAACACCATACATCTTAATAACCTTATCAACTTGGGTGACAACTGTGAGCGTCCTATGTCATAGACCACACGACCCCTATGGTCCTCCACACTGCCAATAATCCTCAATTTAACCCTGTATTCTGCATTCAAATTCGACCATCCAAAATGAATCACTTCACACATATCCAGGTTGAAATCCATCTGTCATGTACCAGCCCAGTTCTGCATCCTGTCAATGTCCAATTGCAATTTACAACAGCCCTCCACACCACGTATAACTCTAACAATCTTTGTTACATTGTGTAATTTACTAAGGCACCCTTTCACTTTATCATCCAAGTCATTTAAAATATCACAAAGCACAGCAGGCCCAGACGCGATTCCTACAGAACGCCACTGGTCACCGAGCTCCAGGCTGAATACTTTCCATGTTCTACCACCATCAGTCTTCTTTGGGTCAGACAATTCTGTATCCACACAGACAGATTTCCCTGTTTCCCTACATCCCACGTCGCCTTATTTTCTGAATGAGCCGATCTTAGGGTATCTCATCAACCACCTTGCTAAAATCCATATACATCACATCCATTGCTGTAACTTCATCAATGTGTTTGATCCCATCCTGAATGAATTCAATAAGATGTGTGTGACATGACATGCCCTTCAAAAGCCATGTTGACTATCTCTCATCAAACTATGATTTTTCAAGTAATCATAAATTCTGTCTCTCAGAATCCTTTCCAATACTTTGCCCAAGACAGAAGTAAGACTGATTGGCCTGTATTTCGCAGGATTATCCCTATTGCCTTTCCTGAACAAGGAAATAACTTTTGCAACCCTGTAATCATCAGGCAATACTTCAGTGGCCAGTGGGGACGCAAAGATCATCGAGAAAGGCGCAGCAATCTCTTCCACCACTTCCTCTGGTAACCTCGGGTGCTTCCAGTCTAGTCCAGGGGACTTATCTATCCTTATGTTTGTACTTCAATCAGTCTGTACTTCACTTAACTTTGTCTCCTCCCTGTCTAAACAACTGATTGACTGCTTTCCATTTCAGGGTTATATACACTGCTGCCTTCTCGAAGAAACACAGTTCCAAATACCCTGTGAATCATGGAATGGAAAAAAAGTGTGACCACACCAATATTTTCCTGATGAAGGGCTTATGTTCAAAGCTTTCACTCTCCCACTCCTCGGATGCTGCCTGACCCGTTGTGACCTACCAGTACCACACTTACCGACTCTGATCTCCAGCATCTGCAGTCCTCACTTTCTCCATTACTGTGGGCTGACTCCTCTGCGCACCGAGCAGGGAATTAATCAGCAGAAGTTCATTGTATGTGGAGCTAACTGGAACATTGAATGTGATTAATTAAAAAGAAATTACAACTCAACAATTATTCATTCCGTCCCAGAGTTGCAGTTCTCGTTCATGGAAATTCAGCTTAATAACAAAAAGTAAATGACAGAACAACTCTGGGGTACAGAGTATTCCAGTGCTATATTCCAGACTGGATGTCCTTTACCGTAGTGCAGGGAATAATATCGGACCGACTGATGTGAAAATGGTGACATAGAGAAATGGACAGTTTTGCCATCACATAGATGTGTTTGAGGGATGTCAAGGATGACAACTCTATATTCTGTGGTACAAGTACAATAGGCAGCACAGGGGAGGGGTAAAAGAGACGGTGGTGTTGCATTGTCCGTTATGGAGTCAATGAGTGCAGTAAGGACGGATGATATCTTGGAAGGGTACTTAAATGACGCCTTCTAGGTTGAGGTTAGGATCAAAACAATTGCAGACACACTGCTGCGGAGATATTATAGACCCCCAGATAAAAGGAAATACAGGAACAGATATATAACCAATTATATTCAGGATCATTGTAGTCAGGCATTTCAATTCCAAACATTCATTCGGGCAGTGATAATTTTTAAAGAGGGGCAGATGTCTTGATATTTATTCCAGAGAGCCTCTAATATCAACATGTAGCCGATACAACAATGGGCGGGGCTGTGCCGGGCCTCACTGTGGGGAACGAAGACAGTCAGTTGTTGCAAGCATAATTGGGAGAACATTGACGGATCAGTGACCGTGACTCATCTACTTTAGCTTGTTAAAGAAAAGATCAAAAAGAAAATGTTTGAAAAATAAGAATAAATTGGATGAAGGAGGCAGATTTTATCAAAACAAATACAAGATCTGGCTAAAGGACAGTTACTTCTGGGTGAAACTGTAGCAGAACAGCGTGGGGGCTGGGGTGGAGGGGTGTCACATGCTCAAAATGGAATTGATGAGAATATCACCGCAACATGTTACGCCGAAGATGAAATTTAGGTATACCAGCCCAGTGAAGCTTGGATGTCTACAAATATTCAGAACGGAATTAACAATGAAAGAGAAGGTTAAAGGAGAAATAAAGTGAGCAGGTCAATGGAGGTCCCAGAAGAGTAGTTGACCATGTGGGGAAAACTCAAGAAAGTAAGTAGAAGAGCAAAAAGCGGGGAGGGGCTTGATAAAAGCATTAGTGGGCGATATTTTCAAGAATTCAAAGACATTTTATCGGTTTATTAAGGGTAAGAAGGTAACATGAGAAAGAATAGAGAGTATTAGGGATCGAGGATGCAACCTGTGCATAGAGCCAGATAATATGTCAAACACGTACTATATATTGGTCTTCAATTTGGAGAAGCTGTTGCTGGATTCGCTGTCTGTTCCTGCCAGAGTAACCTGAAATGCATTGACACAGAAGCTGAGGAAGGATTGAAGGTTGATGCAGGATACAAAGTGGGCAAATCCATTGATCTCGATGAACTGTATGTGGAAGATGAGGGAGGAGATTACAGGTACTTATTCTTAGTATTGTTTATTGTTTTGTCTCTGGCAAAAGAGGTGGTGTGATCGAACAGGAATCGAACATCTAATGCAGGTTCAACTTCCACACAGTGTGCTAGAAATAAAAGCCATGGGATTAAAGACCACTAAGTCTCACATCAGTGGGAGGGAACAATTGTAGAAAATTGTGAAGGTTTTTGAAGCTGGATCACTAAATATCTTTAACGCTGAGATGGACAGAATTTTAAACAATGGTTATGTGGAAAATGCAGGAAAATGGAATGGAAGGTTATCAGAATATATATATATATATATATATATATACGCTAACTGAAAGGATAAGCAGACTCAGCGAGCGGATGGGTATGCTGTCGCCAATATGTCTAATGGCAAACTTTTTGTAATAGCTTGTGTTCACTGGACAATCAACCTCTCTCCCTCCAGAGTGAGACACAGTTTGGAATGCAATCGATAGATTCAAGGAATTCATAAATTCAGTACTAATAGACAGAAAATACCCGAGGACTGCGACAACACGTATTAGCTGTCGAGGCGAATATTTGCATGAGCGCAGTCACCACTACTGGAAGGAAGACCTCAGCAAGACACCTCCCATGTCCAAGTATGGGTCTGATGTCAAAGGATGCATAAGGCCCAAATGTTAAATTAGTCTAGTGTCTCCCTCCTTCCCTAACCCAAACTAAACGTGGACTGGTCTGTTGACATTCTGTTAGTAGCAGAGTAGGTAGTAAAGCTTTGGTCCGAGAGGGTTCATTACACAAGAGAATGCGCTAGAAAAGCTAAAAGGTCTTAAAATTGATAAATCTCCTGGCCCAGATGGGCTACATCCTAGAGTTCTGAGGGAGTTGGCTGATGAAATAGCGGAGATGTTGGTTGAGATCTTTCAAAAGTCACTGGAGTCCGGATGATTTGAAGATCGCTGTTGTAACCCCCTTGTTCAAAAAAGGATCAAGACAAAAGATGGAAAATTATAGGCCAATTAGTCTAAACTCGGTTGTTGGTAAAATTCTAGAATCCATCATTAAGGATGACGTTTCTAAATTCTTGGAAGAGCAGGGTCAGATTAGAACAAGTCAACATGGATTGAGTAAGGGAGGTCGTGCCTGACAATTTTGTTGGAATTCTTTGAAGAGGTGACAAGTAGGTTAGACTAGGGAAACCCAGTGGATGTGGTCTACCTCGACTTCCAAAAGGCCTTTGATAAGGTACCACACGGGAGGCTGCTGAACAAGGTGAGGGCCCATGGTGTTCGAGGTGAGCTACTGGTATGTATTGAGGATTGGCTGTCTGACAGAAGGCAGAGAGTAGGGACAAAAGGTTCTTTTTTGGAATGGCAGCCGGTGACAAGTGGTGTCCCGCAGGGTTCAGTGTTGGGGCCGCAGCTGTTCACTTTATATATTAATGATCTGGATGAAGGGACTGGGGGCATTCTAGCGAAGTTTGCCGATGATACGAAGTTAGGTGGACAGGCAGGTAGTACTGAGGAAGTGGGGAGGCTGCAGAAGGATCTAGACAGTTTGGAAGAGTGGTCCAGGAAATGGCAGATGGAATTCAATGTGAGCAAATGCGAGGTCTTGCACTTTGGAAAAAAGAATACAAGCATGGACTACTTTCTAAACGGTGAGAAAATTCGTAAAGCCAAAGTACAAAGGGATCTGAGAGTGCTCGTTGAGGATTCTCTAAATGTAAACATGCAGGTTAGGTCCGTGATTAAGAAAGCGAATGCAATGTTGTCAATTATCTCAAGAGGGTTGGAATATAAAAGCACCGTTGTGCTACTGAGACTTTATCAAGCCCAGGTTAGGCCCCACTACTGTGTCTAGTTTTGTTCCCCACACCTCATGAAGGACATACTGGCACTGGAGCGTGTCCAGCAGAGATTCACATGGATGATCCCTGGAATGGTAGGTCTAACATTGAGGAATGGCTGAGGATCTTGGGATTGTATTCATTGGAGTTTAGAAGATTAAGTGGAGATCTAATAGAAACTTACAAGATAATACATGGCTTGGAAAGGGTGGACGCTAGGAAATTGTTTCCGTCAGGCGAGGAGACTAGATCCCGTGGACACAGCCTTAGAATTTGAGGGAGTCAATTCAGAACAGACATTTATAGACATTTCTTCAGCCAGAGAGTGGTGGGCCTGTGGAATGCATTGCCGCAGAGTGCAGTGGAGACCGGGACGCTAAATGTCTTCAAGGCAGAGATTGATAAATTATTGATGTCACAAGGAATTAAGGGCTACGGGGAGAATGCGTGTAAGTGGAGTTGAAATGCCCATCTGCTATGCTTGAATGGCGGAGCGGACTCGATGGGCCGAATGGCCTTACTTCCGCTTCTATGTCTTATGGTCTTATGGTCTTATGGTTCACTGAGCAGCAGCTCACCACAAAATGCAGGTAAGCTCAGGTAAAATCCTTTTAATGCTAGTCTAGCAACAGTTGAGCTGGCAGTCAGGGCAGTTGCACATTCCTCCTGCAGAATATGGAAGTTCAGGGAGATTTCCACGGTCCCTGATGACTACAAGTATGGGCAGTACAACCAGTTGCAGCTCCTGGAGGACCATGTTCGGGACCTGGACCTGGCTGCTTTCCGGATCACCCAGATACAGAGCACTTCAAAGATAAGAGCTTTAGCGAGGTGGCCACACCTACGTCCCTTCCTTAGCCAAGTTTCTGTTAAGACTATAATATCCCAGTCCCATGTAAAGCTCCACGCGCTGAGTTCATCAGCCTGACCTGTCAGCCCCGTTTGATTTAAATAAACGCAATTTAATCCAACAGGCGTACCTTGCTTCCTGTCGTGTTCCAGGCAGAGAGTAGCTGGGCGAACACCAGGAATGGCGAAGGGAGTAGGCAGGGAGTGCAGGAATCCCCTGTGGCCATTCCTCTCGAAAACAAGTATATCATTTTGGATATTGATTTTGTTTGTGTTGGGAGATGGGGGATGGGTGTCAGGCAATGACTGTTCAGGGGAAAGCACCAATAGCCAGGTTGGTTGCACTATGATTGGCTCTGGGGAGCAGCAGGAAAGGATAAAGTTAAACATAGTCTGAGGTATAGGTGATTCGATTGTTATGGGGACAGATCGGAGATTCTGTATCCTCAAACGGGAAACCAGGATGGTGTGTCGTCTTTCAGGTGTCAGGCTCCAGGATGTCTCCAATCGGCTGCAGAATATTATCGAAGGGGAGGGTGATCAGCCAGAAGTGCACGTTGGCACAAATGACACAAGTAGATATAGCAATGAGGTCCTACAGAGTGATTACTGAGAGCTTAGAGAAAAGTTAAAAACCAGGACCTTGACAGTGGTAATCTCCAGATTGTTTCCAGTGTCTTGAACTCGTGAATGTCAGAATAGGAGGACATGGCAGATAAACATGTGACTAACGAGTCGATGCAATGAGGAGGCATTCAGAGTTTTAGATCATTGTGATCTTTTCTGTGACAGAGTTGACCTCTTCAAGAGGGACAGATGGCACATACATTGGATGTGGGACCAACAACTTGGCAGCCAGTTTTAACTGTGCTATACGGGTGGGTTGGTGGGGCGGGGGGGGTGGCGTGAGTTATTCTCAAGATCATGGAGGAAAGTGCAAGGCTGGAAGGATACAGAAATCAGAAACAGTAAGCTGGAGACACAGTTCAGGATGGAACACGATAGGGATCAAGGAATGATTGCTGGATTAAATTACATTTATTTTAATACAAAAGAGCTGACCGATTAGGCCAGTGAACTCAGGGCATGGATAGGTAGGTGGGGCTGGGATATTTTACCCATTACAGAATAATGGCTAAAGGAGGGACAGGAGTAACAGTTTAATATACCAGGGTAATGTGCGTTAGGAGGAACAGAGGTGGTGGAAGGAGGGGAGTGGGCGTGCATTTCGGATTAAGGTGAATATCACAGCAGTGATCAGAAATAATATATATAAAGGATCTACCAGTGAGGGTTTGTGGGTGGAGCTAAGAAATAAGAAGGGAATGGTGACATTATTCGGTTTGTACTATAGGTCCCCAAATAGTCAATGGTAATTAGAGGAACAAATATGCAGGGTGGGAGGGGAGACTCGCAAGAACAATAGCGTTGTAATAATAGGGGTTTTAATAGGGCTGACTGGGACTGCCAGAGCGTTAAGTGATTTGATGGAATGGAATCCATTAAGTGTGTCAGGAAAGTTTCTTCAAGCATTTTTATAGAGGGTCCTGTTCGAGAACTGACAACATTTGACCTACTCTTAAGAAATAGGGCAGGACAGGTGACGGAGGTGACAGTGGGTGAGCATTTTGCGCCAAATAGCTATAGTTCTATTAATTTTCAAATGGTTATGGAGAGTGAAGATGAAACTGCTCCACACGGTCAAGTTCTAAATTGTGGCAAAATTAATTTTGAAGAATTAATGCAGGAGATTGTAGGGTTGATTGGAGTAGTTTGTTTGCAGGCAAAGGAAACTTTGGCAAATAGGAGACAGCTAGAGTTCAAAATCTGCAGTACATGTTCCTGTGAGCGTGAAAGGAAAGTTGTCAGGAATGGGGAACCCTGAATGATAAGACTTCTTGAGGCTTTGACATGAAAAAATGTGGAGGTGTGGCTCAAGTCCAGGCAGGTGCGATCAAGGGAACTCCTGGAGGTATATAAGGGATACAGGACTTTACTGAAGATGGAAATCAGGACAGCAATAAAGGGCTATGAGATAGCCTTGGCTGAGAAGATCAGGGTGAATTCAAAGAGGTACTTTAAGTATATTAAAGGAAAAACAGTAACTATTGAGAGAATAGGACCACTCAAAGACCAAAGTGAACACGTATGTGTGTAAACATAAGAGATGTGCGATGTCCTCAACAAATATTTCTTCTCCGTGTTTAACGTGGAGAAAGACATGAATATTTGAGAATTTGAGGAAGTTGAATATGATATCTTACGGACAGTCCATATCACAGTAGAGTAGATGCAGAATGTACTGGAATTTTGAAGTTGCATAAATCTCATCGTCCTGACGGGATATATTCAAGAACACTGCAAAGGGCTAGAGAAGAATTTGCGGTGGCTCTGGCTGATAATTTTGATCATCATTTACCAAAAGTGAGATCCCAGAAGACTGGGGAATTGCAAATGTTGTACCCTTACTCAAGAAGAACTGACAAATAAAGCCAGGGAACTATAGACCAGTAAGTTTAACATTTATGGAAGGTAAATTACTTGAGAAGATTCTGAGGGATAAAATGCATTTGGAAAACAGGGTTTGATTAGGAATAGTGAGCATGAGTGGAAGCTCACGTCTGATGAATTTGTTAAAGTTCTTTGATGACATGATCAGGAATTTTGACTCGGGCGGGCCGGTAGACGTCGAAACGTGTGGTGCTGGAAAAGCGCAGCAGGTCAGGAGGCATCGGAGGGGCAGGAGAATCGATGTTTCGGGCGTAATACCATCATCAGTAATGTCCAAAACATCGATTCTCCTGCTTATCGGATATTGCCTGACCTGCCGTTCTTTTCCAGTGTCCTACCTTTGGACTCTGATCTCCAGCCTCTGCAGTGCTCACTTTTTCCAATGGTGGTAGAGTTGTATTATATAGATTTCAGTTACACCGGAACAAGATGAACCTTTCAGCCCATGGACCCTGATATACAGTAAGAGAAGAAGACTTATCAGTCCCTCAAGTCGATAGAACTAGACCCAGTTTAGATCATGCAGCGACAGTATCAGTCTATTCAGCTACTTCAAGTCAGTAACATAGGAAATGGAAGAGGCCACAAAATGACTGGATTATGGGGTATACTGGAATAACACCAGACCATATAGCCCCTCAGGCCTGCCCTTCAATTCAGTGAGGTACATTAAAGGGGCTAAAGATAAGGGATGGGGCGAGAGAGGAGGAGGCAGGTTGGTGAGGTGGGGATAGGTGAACGCACGTAAAGGGATACCACTAACTTGGACGATGGGAGGACTGAATCTGGGTGGTAGCTGGAAAAAAAGGTTGATCACACGAAACTAGAGGGAGGGGGGCTGGGAAGGGAATTAGTGGATTAGAAGAAAGGTTTCCTGAAATTGGAGAACAGGGTGTTGTGTGGCTTTCTGTGTTCTTCCAGGCCCCTGCCTGTCTGCTATTACAGTGGAAGATAAGCAGTCTTGTCAGTACATCTCATTGGTAAGCGGAAAGCAAGGGTGGCCCAGTAATGTCCATGAATCTTTTCCCCGAGACCAGGAGGAGGACATTCAGCCCCATGAAACACTAATTCATGAATAGAAGAGGCCATTCAACCCCTCCAGTCTCTAACACAAAGGAGGATGTCATTGATGCTCCAACATGACAAATCAATTAAGCATAGACTGCGCAGACAGACTGCTCCATGGTGTTCTTCCTGGCTCCATTGCTAATGGTAGAAACGTGTTACATTTACAATACCATGGTTTGCTGACAGTGAGGAGGGACAGTGGATGGTTTGTGCTAAGTCTAAAGGAGGCATCTCCCATCGCAGAGAAGACAGGCTAGGGTTCCGCATGGAGGTCAGAAGCTAGTGGTAATGGTAAACTCTATCAGAGTGTGGATGCTTACAAATTATTGAATAACATGACGTCAGGACAGGATCACACACCAGATGCACGTTGAGGCAGTGAGAGTTCATTCAGAACCTGGAGCTCTCGTTTAACGAATATGAGGTCCCACTCAGGTAAATGTAGTATCATAGAGTCCACAGAATGGAGACAGGCTATTCAGCCCAAACTGGTCCATGTTGGCCAAAATGTCCGTCCATGCTAACCCCATTTCCCTAAACTTTTCCCGTATCCGTCTAATCGTTTCCTTTCTATATATATACCCAATTGTGAAAACATGTATTACGGAAAAAAACACATCTTTTAGATAACGCTATCAGTGTTCTGTTTTGAAATTAATGACTGTTGATCCATAACCCTCAAGTTTTAATACAAAGACATTTTTTGGTAGATTATTTCCTGCACAGTCTCCTCATGATACCATCACCACACGGTTTAGTCCAGTGAAAATCCTTTACACTGAATCTCTGTGGCAAGTGATCATTCATTATAAAGGAGAGATAATCTGCACATAGTTCCCCAAGTACTTTTTGAACAACACTTTTCGATGGCAGGAATGTGCCTTCAAGGCTATACTTGGTTCATTTTGCAATGAAGGACAGTATGCAATTTACTGTGATGACTACTTGCTGCCTGGTATGGAATCTGTTCGTGACTCATGATGAAAGACACCCAGTTCATTTTCGCCAAGGGCTCTTCCGATCCTCTAATCTTCTAATAAACACAACATTAAGAAGGATGGTATGTTTTGCAAAATCATTCCTTAGCCCCTGTGCTTCAATCACAGCCACACCACATCAACATCACTATTGCCAGTGGCGATGGCTGGAATGCTGGGAAGGTGATGTTTGTGTGGTATTATTTCCAGTTTATTAATCCAGGGACCCAAGTGCTGATGCCCACCCCGGAATCGAAACCCACCACGGCAAATGGTGGAAGTTGAATTCAATAAAGTTACATGAAGCTATGAAACCATTGTCAATTGCCAGAAATTTCCTACCAAGCATTCTAATGTCCTTCAGGGAATGAAATTTATCACCTTCAGCTGGTCGGGCTTACATGTGACTCCAGGAATGCATTTGACTCTCAATTGCCCTTTGAAATGGATATACCAGCCATGCAGTTATATCACTCACTACAAAGCCTCAAACAAATGAAAGCACACGGTCCTAAGCACTGACTATTTACAGCCCACGGACTGCAGTGGGTCGGAAAGGCAGCTCACCAACACCATCTCATGGACAATGAGGAAAGGAAAATTAATACGGGCCCAGCATCCCATTAATGAATAAATGAAGATAATGAATACACACAGGGAAGAGAGACAAAGAGACATACCTCACTTTAAACAGTGACTTTGGTGTTTACCCAGCGTGGGTATGATTTTCAGTAATATGAGAACAAAATAAAAATAAATAAGATTAATCTCGTTTTTATTTCCATTCCAACTGATCATCAACAATCCCTTTGTTTGAACATAGAACATAACATGCAGTACAGGCCCTTCGGCCTCGATTTTGCGCCGACCTGATATACCAATCTGAAGCCCATTTAGCCCTACACTATTCCATGTACGTCCATATGCTTGTCCAATGACGACTTAAATGTATTTAAACTTGGCGAATCTACTACGATTGCAGGCAAAGCATTCCATACATACCATTATTACTCTCTGAGTAAAGAAGCTACCTCTGATATCTGTCCTACTATTTCTCACCCCTCAATTTAAAGCTACGCCCCCTCGTGCTTGCCCTCACCATTCTTGGAAAAAAAGTTCTCCCTGTCCACCCTATCTAACCCTCTGATTACCTTATATGTTTCTATTAATTCACCTCTCCACCTTCTCCTCTTTAACGAAAACAGCCTCAATTCCCTTAGCCTTTCCTCGTAAGTCCTTCCCTCAATACCAAGCAGCATCCTATTAAATGATCTCGGCACCCTTTCCAAAGCTTCCACTTCCTTTATATAATTCAGTGACCAGAACTGTACACAATACTCCAAGTGCGGCGGAACAAGAGTTTTTTTTTACAGCTGTAGCATAACCTCATGGTTCTGGAACTCGATCCCTGTATTAATAAAAACTAAAACACTGTATGTCTTCTTAACAACACAGTCAACCTGGGTGGAAGCTTTCGAGGATCTGTGTACCTGGACGCCGAGATCTCTCGGCTCATCTACACTAGCTCAGTACTTTGCATTCCGATTGCTCCGACCAAAGTGAATCACCTCACAATTGTCTGCATTAAGCTCCATTTGCCACCTCTCAGCCCAGCTCTGCAGCTTATCTATGTCTCTCTGTGACCTACAACATTTTTCGTCACTATCCACAACTCCACCGACCTTAGTGTCGTCTGCAAATTAACTATTCCACCCTTCTACGCCCTCATCCAGGTCGTTTATAAAAATGACGAACAGCAGTGGACCGAACACCGACCCTTCCGGTACACCACTAGGAATTGGACTCCAGTATGAACAACTCCCATCAACCACCACCCTCTGTCTTCTATCAGCAAGCCAATCACTGATTGAAACTGCTATATCTCCGACAATCCCATTCCGCGGCATTTTGTACAATAGCCTACTGTGGACAACCTTATCGAACGCCTTGCTGAAATCAATATACACCACATCAACTGGTTTACTCTCATCTTTCTGTTTGATCACCTTCTCAAAGAATGTTTGCTTCTATTCTCTCTCCCTCTCTTTATCTATTCAACTCACTCCTTCTCCCCTATACAACAGATGTTCTTTTATCTTTCTATTTATCTATCTATTCAAATTTCTCCTTCTCCCCTTCATAATAGACATCACTGTCACCAACATCAATCACAATATTTTCAAGCTGTGTTCAGTTATGATGTATGGGCAGTGGGCTCGAAATGTCAATTCTATTTTTCCCTCGACCCAAGGGTGCAAAATCTGCTCAGTTTCTGTAGCAGTTTTTCGAATTTGTTTTTTTTCTTCTGATCTCTTGCATCATCCCTTATTTTATTTAAATTTCCATATTGTTATGACATTGGATGCTGCATCGCTGTTAAGGGCAGCAGTTGATGACCTCACTAAATGCTCTTTACTGTGAGGTCATTCCTTCAGGCAGCAAAGAGCCAAGCTCATTGCTGTGGGTCTGACATCTGTCTGAAGCCAGACCAGGTAATAATGTTTGATTTCTTTACCAAAGAACATCAGTGAAATAGACAAACTTATTGACAAAACGCTGTGCTATTATTATTGATATTAACGAAATTAGCTTTAACTTCCAATTCTTGTCATTTGAATTTAAGTTCTGACATCTTCTGCGGTAGGATTTGAAACAGTGTATTTTGTGTAGTCACCTGGGCCTCTGAGTTACATGTCCAGCGACATTGGATCTCTCACACACTGTCTCTTTCATGAACTTACATTAGAGACAAGAACAAGGCTCTGATGGACATATTTGTAACAAACGGAATGCTGAGAAGAGAACTGGAAACCTAAAATCTGAATTTTACTGAGGCATAGATAATGGTTTATTTCGGGCCCGCACTGACGTCAAGGTGAGGACTGTGAATATTATGGAGCTGGTAGTGGGGATATTTGGTATTGGAGAGAATACCGGGAAATAACTGATTTCAAGGCAAAAGATAATTTGTGATGGTGAACAGTCTAGTTCTCAGTTAAAAATCACACAACACCAGGTTATAGTCCAACAGGTTTAATTGGAAGCACACTAGCTTTCAGAGCGACACTCCTTCATCAGGTGATAGTCACTGTCGCTTGGTGAAGGAGCATGGCTCCGAAAGCTGGTGTGCTTCCAATTAAACCTGTTGGACTATAACCTGGTGTTGTATGATTTTTAACTTTGTACACCCCAGTCCAACACCGGCATCTGCAAATCAAGTCTAGTTCTCAGATGTTTGTGAGGACTGGGGTGTTGGGTGGTTCGGACGTTTATTGTAATGAATGGAATTTGTATTGAAAACTGAAGACAGTAGTTTCTGTCTTTGTCAAATATAGTTAACAGAAATAGCAATGAAGGTCAGCATAGTTTATGGGATGAACAAATGGATAGAGATGGAGAGACTTACCAGGAACACCAACAATAGCGAGCATGGGATAGTAACCCGCCTGAATAATCAACAGTACGCCTTCGATCCGATCTGCTAATGATAACCAATACGACGAAAGAGACAAAAGACCATCGGATAAACTTCTGTCCATTGTTGCAGCATTCCAGTCTAATGTTCTCAGATTCTGATCCACTGGTGTAACAATCCAAAATATTCTCAGATGTTTATCACTCCTCTTCCCGTCTCTGCAGCTGCTGATCCCCGTTAGTGTTGGAGGTGATGCATCTACTGTACAATGGGACAAAGTATTGCAAGAAGCCCCTTACTAATAGAAGAGGGAAACCATCCAGTAACACAATTGGAATCCATGGAGACTGTAATCAATCACAGTCACTGAACAAACAGATCAGTTAGCTCCTTTCAGTGTGGTATATTCAGATCACAATAACAACTGGACTGGATTGAATGCTGGAATTGCAGGATATTGGTCACTTCTCCCATCACCAATTGCTCAAATGAAGTTAGTTATGAGGGAGAATGATGGATCTTTTCTTATCGCAGGCTAGATGATTCTGTTGTGTTGTTCATTTGCAATGGTGTAACCACCTGAACCTCCCACCATCACCTCCAAAAACACAATCTCGATGTTGGGATTAGCGTGCTCCCCTCCACTAGAACTGGCCCCAAGCAATTTATTTGCAGTGAGCAGAAAGTGTGGATTTGCCTGGGCATTCCACTAATTGCTCTCATAAAGCAAATTCGTATCTTCAACGCACATTGCTATTCACCTTAATACACTTTATTGACATCAAAACAGTAGGACTTACACTTATTGAATTCAGTCCATAGTGAAATGTGGCATGTTGGCACAAAGCTGGTCCCTTTCCAATTTTATGTTGTTCGTGATTCTTTTTAAAGAGGTTCTAAATGACCAATATATCTGAAGTCTAAAAGGTTTATTGGCGTCCTTTTGTTTATACATAGCAATAATGCCGTAGGCAAACTACTTTTACATCTTTAAAAGCAAGTTTGTATAATCAAGAAGACGTGGCTGCTCTCTAGTTGGACAGATCGGTTCAGTCTGGGATTAGTTGAGTGAGCTGAAAAATGTTGCTGGAAAAGCGCAGCAGGTCAGGCAGCATCCAAGGAGCATTAGATTCGACGTTTCGGGCATGAGCCCTTCTTCAGGAATCCTGAAGAACGGTTCATGCCCGAAACGTCGATTTTGTTTATTCACGTTTATTCACAGGTAAAGAAAATGCGATATTAAGGGACACAGGATCCTCTGTGATGCTGAAAGATGAGGAGATATGTACTCCGGAAGGAATATTTCCAGAAAAGGTACTGCTAAAGGAAACTCATGGTGAGACTGAAAGCCACAAAATTACGTAAAGCAAGTGCAGAATGTCAAGAAGAGTGTGGAGGAATTGTGGTAGGAGTGGTGGACACACTGTCAGCTCCAGGAATACAAATTGTCTTTGCGAAGTATATAGCTGATTTACCTGTAGAAATACTACCTACTCTGATTGAAAAGACAGCAGAGACAATGGCAACTGAAGCTTTGCAGGAGTCTTATCCTGTAATCTTTCCAGATTGTAGCGTAACAAGGTCTCACTGTCACCAGTTGAAACCAGCGAGATCAAAAGTGTAAAGAGAAGGAAGCTGAAGTGGCATTAGCAGACACTTTATTCCATCAGTTAGTTGAGACAAAACAGGAGCAAACAGGGTCTCATGCAATATTTTTTTAGCTCAGCTAAACTAATTAAGTTACAGCAGAACGATGAAAATCTAAAGCTGTTATAACAAAAACGTTTGTACATTAGGTATTCTGAATGCATCACTGTTTGTTATTACCTTACAAATTATGTCCTTATGAGGAAATAGAGACTATCACATAACCAAGGAGAGGAGAAATGGGCATTAATGCATCAAATTGTATTGGTAATGCAGTATAGAATGGTGGTGTTGTGAGTGGCGCACGAGCGACCACCTAGAGGTAATTTATGAGTGATGAATACCCAGGCTGAAATACAAAGACGTTTTTACACACCTGGACTGCACCAGCATGTCGTTGAAGCTTGCCAGGTGTGGCATAGATGTCACGAAATTGGAAAATCACAGGTGGTAAAAAAAACTTGCATCTTTAATAACTATTCCTACATTTGAGGAACCTTTTACAAGAGTCTTAATTGACTGGTTATGTCGCCAATCTCAAACAATAAAGTGGAAATCAGTACTTCTGAATATTAATGGATGTATCAATTAGATTTCCAGAGGCCATTCCCAGATGCAATATCACAGCTAAAAGGATTGTAGAGGAATTACTCTTTTAAAAAGAGATATGGTCTACCAATAGAGATACAGTGAGATCAAATTTCAAACTTCACATCCAAACTATTCAAAGATAAGGGCCGCTTAGGAATAAAGGAATTCAAATCTACTGCGTCCCATGCAAAATCGCAGGGAGTACTGGAAAGGTGCCATCAAACACTAAAGACCATGTTGAGGGCTTATGCTGAGGATTATCCTGATGATTCGGGTAAGGGAATTCTCTTTGTACTTTTTGCGATCAGAGGTGCATCAAATGAATGCACCAAATTTAGTCCATTGGAATGAGTTTTTGTGAACCAAGTGAGAGGACCGTTAAAATTGGTGAAGAAGAAATTAGTAAATCAGAATTCAAAGACCACATATTTGGAATAGGTCTCAAATTTTAATGAATGGATAATAGCGCTGGGGAGTTGACTCGTCAGAATTTAAAAGTATTGCAGCATGTAATGAAACAGGAAGCGGAAAGGAAATCAAAAATGTGCAATTTTGCTATTGGGGATAATGTATTAGTGTTACTTCCAGCAATAGGTGAACATTGAAATGCAAGGTTTAGTGGACCTTATCAAATGCAAAGGAAATTGAGTGAGGGTAATTTGATAGGAACTCCAGACAGAAAGAAATCTCACAGAGTGTGTCATGTGAATATGCTCAAAATTTATTTTGACAGAGAAGGAAAGCAAGAGGAGAAGGTGTTAATGATAACAACAAATAAGGAAGAACAAATTCAGAGGATTCATCCCAACACCATCTACCTCCTACTGTCAAGCTAATTTTGTAACTGCATTGACTTTGCGATAGTCCACACATAACCGTTGGGCGCTTTCTGGCTTTGGCACCATGGCTCGGGGTGAGTTCCAGTCACTGTAACTCACTTCGATTCTGCCATCTTGGAGCATATGTTCAAACTCCTTCTGACCTGTGCCAACTTTAGAGGGTTACGCCTATAAGGATGTTTCTTATTCGTAACAGCCTCTCCTATATCTATGCACAATTAGGTAAGTACGTCCAAGTTAATTTCCACATATCTCCCCGTGTAATAGTCATAACTCGTTCATTTCGATTTTTCTCAGGAAGGTAACACAATAATGTATCTCAATTTTAGACTAATTCCTTATTGTCCAATTGAACTTGAGTAATATGCAATGAGATCTTGAGCAACTGGGAAAATGGGCTGAGGATTGGCAGATAGAGCTTAATGCAAATAAATGTGAGATGTTGCATTTTGTTAGACAAACTAGGGCAGGATTTATACCGTTAACTGTAGGGCATTGGGGAGTATAATCCAACAGAGAGACCCAGGGTGCAGTACATAGTTCCTTGAAAGTGGAGTCGCAGTTAGACAGTGCAGTGACGAAGGCATTAGGCATGTTTGCCTTCATCGGTCAGAGCATTGAGTACAGAAATTGGGACGTGATTTTGTAGCTGTTCAAGAGAATGTTAAAGTATTTAAAATGATGTGACGGAGATGGGAGGTTTTGGGATAGATGGAGAGGATGGGATTTTGTTCCTTTTGCATAGGAGACTGAGGGGTGACCTTACAGAGGTTCATAAAATCGAGAGTGGCATGGAGAGGATGAATAGCAAAGGTCTTTTTCCCAGGGTGGGCGTGTCCAAATCCAGGCAAGATAAGGTTAAGGTGAAAGGGAACAGATTTAAAAGAGATCTAAGGGCAGCTGTTTCTCAGAGAGAGCGCTACAGAGACATGTAGCGAGATGTCAGAGAAACTGGCATTGGTGAGTGCAATTACAACAATTGAAAGACAATCTGATGTGTACATGAAAAGGAAAGGTTTGGAGGGGTATGTGCCAACAGCAGAAAAATAGAACTCGTACATTTTAGGAAACCTGGTGATCATGGATGAGGTGGGCCGAAGGGTCTGTTTGCACACTGTATGACTAAGAGTCTATGACTTGCAAACTCCTCTTTCAGCACTAATTCCTCATTGCACTCAATTCATTTCCAATTCAAACCTCTTTGTAAATACCTTCAATGATATAACTTTGTGAACATTCTTAAATACAGAATTCCTGACATTGATGCAGGAATTCAAACCGGGGCTCAGGCGCTGTGAGGCAGCAGTGCTAACCACTGTGCCACCGTGCCGCCCACTATGCGACTCTCTGTGTGGAGTTTGCACATTCTCCCCGTGTCTGCGTGGGTTTCCTCTGGGTGCTCCGGTTTCCTCCCACAATCCAAAGATGTGCAGGTTAGGTGAATTGAACATGCTAAATTGCTAAATTGTCCGTAGTGTTAGGTGAAGCGTTAAGTGTAGGAGTATGGGTCTGGGTGGTGTACGCTTCGGCGGGTCGGTGTGGACTTGTTGGGCTGAAGGGCCTGTTTCCACACTGTAAGTAATCTAATATAATCTAAATATTTCGGAAGAGAGACACAGCCTGTTCCAGTACCTGAGGATTTTAAAATGGTGCTGAAGAATGGGTTTGAGTTCAATGGGGACACTGGTGTTTTCCTACCCACTCAAAGTAGCTTCTATCAAAAACTAACATCCTGTTCGGAATCACACGTTCAAGACACACAAACATGGAAGTGAATCAACAAAACAGTTAGCAAAACCATCGGACCATGCATGTTGGGTTGGGGTGGGGTGGTGAATGCTGTGATGAACAACTGGCAGGAAATCATTGGAAAACTTGCTGTTTGTCAAAGGGAATACCTGTGAAGGAACCTATTATGCTTCAGAGAAATAAGACCATTATAGATGGAAATCTGCATTATAATGAAGGAAAAGCTATATCCATCTTATTGGTGCAGTAATAATGGTGGCACTCGGCTGGAATATTGTCAGTAGTCTTCCTTTGTTCTTTAAACTTACACTGAATGGAACAGCTATTCATCTTGTCCCTACTCCTTATGGCCTTATACACCTCTTCAACATTCCCTTTTGCAAAGAAATACCGAGCAAATTTATCCCCCCTTCATAGATTGAGTACTCTCTTGTCTTGTTACGTCTGACGTGCATCACTTCACATTTATCTGTGTTACACTTTATTGGGCATTGTTCTTGCCAGCTGAATAATCTGTTTATACCCTCCTGCAAACTAACCCTTTCTTCCTCACTGTGAGCCACCCAAATACTCTTTGTGCCTTCCACAAAATTGTTTATCATTCCACTGCCAGCATCTTCCATATTCTCACCAACATCACTGATGAATATCACATACAAACCTTGATTTTCTTTCCTGTTATCCAGATGATATTCCCAGATGAAGAATTACGAATTCTGGTCTCTTCCTATTTTAGTTAATTTACAGAGCGATGTAGTTAAGGTCTTTTATGAGGGAGCCAGAAATAGCATCTTGAACACAGAGTTGAACCCTCCTTTAATGTACGCTCTGCCACCTCTGCATGTATTATTCATCAACTTGTAAACAAGTTAGGATGGATTAGAATTTGGTACCTTGCACTGGAACATTCGTATTTTCCGTGACACTGAATGATGTCCTTTGTAACATCCCCAGCAATAGTCAGTGCTGAAATAAAAATCTACAGAATTTACAGACTAATTCATTGTTTGTTTAAAAGAGTGAGTGTGATGAGGATAAAGATTCGATTAAATTGCACCTAATGGACACACTGCCGGAGTTCAAACCATATTCTCACGTCTTCCTTGAATTGGAAGTAAATTATTAGAACAAACGCCCACTGTTGCACATAGTGTAAAAAAAAAAATAAGAAATGTTGAGGCGCCACACTAGGCGAGAAAAAACATGTCGTCTGCACTTGATGGAGATACGGAAATTCAGAATAGCTGTACAACCTGAATAAGAATCAAGTGAGAGAAAAAACATTGAACAAACTTTTTCTTAGACCCCCACCATGGCACATCAGGCCACACAGATTCCCCATCATCTGACCCTATTTAATTTCTCACTATTGGTTTAGTTTTATTTCTTACTAGTAAGGCACTCCCACCTCCTCCGCCCACCTGCCTATCTTTTCAATAAGATGTATATCCTTGAATATTCAGCTCCCAATCCTGATTCCCTTGCAGCCATGTCTCCGTGATGCTCGCCAAGGCATACCTGCCAATGTCGATCTGTGCCACAAGTTCGTTTACCCTATTCCTTGTATTGCATACATCCAGTTCTGTATTAACCTTTCCTCTTCACATTGTCATTCGTTTCCTCAGTGTGCTTGAAGTTTCATTGCAAACACTCTCCATATGCTCTGTCATATTTTTGTCTGTCCTGGAGATTTTAATAACTTCTCCTGAGTTCTTCACTCTTACCTCCTCCTTTAATTCTGTTTTTCTAATTTCGCCAATATCTGACCTTCCCCATACTCGCCCTATTAAGTTTAAAGCCTTGTCTACTTCTCTGGATGTGCGATCCCCTAGTACTCTGGTCCAAGCACGGTTCGGATGAAGACCACCTCATTGGTACCAGTCTTTGCTTCTCCGGTACTGGCGCAAATGTCCTATGACTTCAAATTCATTTCTCCCACACTAATCGTTGAGCCACGCATCTACCAGCTTAATCTTGTTGACCTTGTGCTAATTAGCACCTAGCTAAAGCAATAATCCAGAGATCATTACCTTTTTGGCTTTGCTTTTTTAAAAAAAATGTTCCGTGCTCTTAATAGCACTGAGCAGAAGGTGTGCCATAGTTTTATCCATGTGGTTGGTCCATACATGGGCCACGACCACTGAACCTTTACACTCCCACTGAAACTTCCTCTGCAGCCCAGGTAAGATACTTCAAAATTAGTGTGGTGCTGGAAATGCACAGCGGGTCAGGCAGCATCCGAGGATTAGCAAAACAGGTGTTTCAGGCAAAAGCCCTTCATCAGCATGAGGATCGGAGCCTTGAGCGTGGCGAGATAAATGCGAGTGGGGTGGGTTTGCGGAGAATGTAGCAGAGAATATAGTAGGTGGATGGAGGTGGGTATCCCAAACACGAGCACCCGCCATCGTTATTGCATTTAGCTACTGCTGAATGTGTTTTTTTAAAATTATTTTTTAACTGTTTTTATATCTCTGCTTAAGCAACTTGTAACCAATAGATGAACAAAATTCAATTTAAGGCAGATTCATATTTCGCAGAGTCCCAATTAACCAATCAAATCACATCCTTCCTTTGTCAAACTTGCACATTATCAGCTCAAATAATTCTGACAGACGTGTCAGCGGTACCTCTCCTTGACAAAGTCATGCTGACTCAGCCCTCCTTCACTATGCACCTCCAAGTACTTCATTACAAGGGCCCAGTTCTTCAGGGAAATATCCCAGGCCAAGCCATCTCCAGCTGCTTCATCAATATCCTTCCCGCCATTATAAGCTCAAAAGTAGGAATGTTCAAGGACAAATGTGCATTTAATACCACCCAAAACTCCTCAGTTGAAATTTAACATAACACTATCAATTAGAGATTGGGTTACTTTAGATTTTGTACTATGCAATGAGAAAGTTTAATTAATAACGTTGTAATATTGGACTCCGTGAGATTTGATTGTAGCGTGGTTCATTCTGAAACTAGAGATTGAAATTTCAGCAAAGGAAGCTAAGAGGGTATGAGTGACAAGTTGTCTGAATTGGCATGTTGGTGGCTTGGGCAAATCACAAAACGCTTTGCCAGTAGACAGGCAATAGCTAGTATTTGAAAAGATACATCATTTATAACAGGAGCAGAAAGCATAATGGACTGTCAGAGGATATGGAAAGATATAGATAGAATGGAGAGTTGTGTGGAAAAGTGGCAGATGGCTGTCAATCCAGACAAATATGAGGTGATGCATTTAGGCAAGTCTAATTCTAGAGCGAACTATGTGAGGACTAGTGGGGTTCTGTCTGGAGGTTGGTGGGGTCACTAGTCTTCACCTACAACCCCACCAACCTCCAGATACGTCGGATCATCCTTCATCATTTCCGCCACCTCCAAACGGACCCCACCACCAAGGACATATTTCCTTCCTCACCCCTATCAGCATTCTGGAAAGACCACACCCTCCGCGACTCCCTTGTCAGATCCACACCCCCCACCAACCCAACCTCCACTCCCAGCACCTTTCCTGCAACCGCAAGAAATGCAAACCTTTCGCCCACACCTCACTCCGCACTTCCCTACAAGGCCCCAAGGGATCCTTCAATATCCATCAAAATTCACCTGCACATCCAGACACATCATTTACTGCATCCGCTGCACCCGATGTGGCCTCCTATACATTGCGGAGACAGGCCGCCTACTTGCAGAACGTTTCAGAGAACACCTCTGGGACACCCGGACCAAACAACACAACCGCACCGTGGCTGAACACTTTAACTCCCCCTCCCAGTCCGCCAAGAACATGCAGGTCCTTGGCCTCCTCCATCGCCAGACCATGGCAACACGATGCCTGGAGGAAGAGCGCCTCATCTCTGCCTAGAAACCCTCCAACAACAATGGATGAATGCAGATTTCTCCAGATTTCTCATTTCTCCTCTCCTCGCCTTATCTCAGTCCCAACCCTCAGACTAAGCAACACCTTCTTGACCTGAAATCTTCTTCCCGACCTCTCCGCCCCCACCCCCTCTTCGGCCTATCAACCTCACCTTAATTTCCTTCCACCTATCGCATTCCCAACGCCCATCTCCCAAGTCCCTCCTCCCTACCTTTTACATTAGCCTGCTTGGCACACCCTCCTCATTCCTGAAGAAGGGCTTATGCCAGAAACGTCGATTCTACTGCTCGTTTGATGCAGCCTGACCTGCTGCGCTTTTTCAGCAACACATTTTTAAGGTCTGATCCCCAGCATCTGCAGTCCTCACTTTCTCCTTCTTAAGTACTTATTGTCAAGTCTGTCCATTTAAAGAAATAAAGTCTTTCCAGAATTTCGCTGAAATTATATTTAAATTTTGGTGCGACAAGACTATTCCATGTGCCAATGAGGTTAGGAATAGGAAGGTAGTACAGTTAAATATATGGGCAAAGAGCTGGTCGAGGAGGCAGCACTTCTGATATGTGGATCATTGGGATTCCCAAGACGATAACATATCCACAAGAAGGACGGGATGGACCTGAACTGGCAGCAATCTCCTGGCAGGCAGGTTTGCTGTTGTCACTCAGGAGGGTTTAAACTAGTGTGGCCCTTGGGGGGAGGGGGGCACAGTGGGAACCAGAGCGGTAGGTCCACAAGTACACGACGGAGGCAGGGTTGGCGACTTATTCCAGTACAGCTAAGACCAACAACAAACAGAAGAGGACATATGGGACACTGCTACGCCTTATAATTTTAATTCATAATTCTTAGACGATAAACTGTCAACTATGTCTTAAGAATATTCAATGTCTTACTCTCTGGGAGCAGAGTTCCCACAGACGCAGAACCCTTTCAGATGGTTAAAACAATCACCAACTCCTTCACTGCGGTATTCTCCAGTTTCCAGCAGTCCATCCATTTCTGGAAATCTCTCGCAGAAATTGAAATATTGTTTCAGCATTCAATTTGAATGGGTTTAAACGGGGTCAGGTGTCATTTGCCCAAACTCCAACTGATCCAAGGCCAATCTGACAATGTTTCCTCCAGAGATAAATGCTCCTCACTGGAATCAGTTGAGTGAATCTTCTCTGGACTGCTTTTCATGTCATTGTGCCCTCAGCTCTCCTGAAGTGGTCTCACCCTACCCTGCAAAACTGTAGAAAATCTTCCCTATTCCTGATTGTATTCTTTTTCAAAAGGTTTGAAATTTTATATTGCCTCCCTATGATGTATACGCAATGTGTTTGTTTGTGATCCAGGTGCCTGGTTCCTCTGTGCCTCAGCTTTGCAATCTCTCCATTGGATAATACACTGTTTTTTCTATTCAAACCACCATCTATTCAAACACAGACACATTTTTCCTGCTATGCCGCATATACCAATATATCATTCACTTGACCCACCTCGAACTCTCTATGATATTATGAAGTGGATGTCAACATCCATCTGATAATTAAAAGCAATGCACCCAGCGAAGATTTCCTCGCCTTATAATATGGTAAGGGAGTGTGACAAGTGATGTAACCCACCTGCTTTTCGACACCCAGTTAGTTATAAAGGAGTGGTTCAATGAAATGTTTGTGTAGAGAAGCACCATCTCAGTTTCTCGGAGTGCTGCCATTCATTGAGTCTACCCCTGACTGGTTTCTTCTTCCAAAATGCATCACCTCATATTTATCAGAGTTGCATTCTATCTGCTATTGATCTGCCCATCTGACCAATCCATCTCTATCTTCCTGTAAGATAAGGCCTTCCTCCTCACTGCAAATCACCTGGTCAATCTTTGTGTCGAACATACACTTATTTATCACACTTTACCTCCCCCCTACACATTCACATCTACTTCATTAATGAATGCCACAAACAATAAGGGATACAGCACTGGGGTACACCAGGGGTAACAGATCTCCAGTCGCACAAAGACCCTTTTCCCATCATCCTCTGTCTCCTGCCGAGAAGAAAAATTGCATGTCATTTACCAGGTTCCCCTTGATACCATGGAATTGTACTTTCTTGATCAGTTTTCCATGTGAGGTTTATCAAATGCGTTGCTGAAAAAAAGCATATAAACAACCTCCTTGAAAAAAAATCAATAAAATTCGTTCGACATGACCACCCTCTGATAAGTTCATGCTGACTATCCCTGATCAAAAATTCCCTGGTAATTCTGTTCTGCTTTATGTCCTTCTGAAATGCCTTGGGATTCTCGGTACTCTTGCTCTCACTTGTGAATGCCCCTGTGTTCATCACCCCTCTCTGTGTGAGATTTTTAAAAATGATTCATTTCGATCACCTCTCATTCTCTGAAACTTTCTGTAACACGGGCGGAGTTCCTTCATCAGACAATCTTGCTACCTGAGGGATTAATCTCGAGAATGTCCTTACAGACCTCAAAATGTTTGTATAAATAACAGCCATTGTCTGTCTTTCATTAAATCATTTTAATATACTTTTCAAATTCACTGAAACCAATTTTTTCCTCGTATCTTAATGGCGTGCATGACTCAGGTATACACCAGTAATATAAGAAAAAAAAACTGCTTTGTATTCAGATGTCATTTAAATTCAAAATATTAAGCTTACTATTCCCAAAAGCTCCTTTACAGTAAAGTTTTTAATTACCTCTTCTGATCACACAGCAGCAATTCCAAAACAGCCTGACATCTAGCTCGGTGGTCAACATATTGTCAAAACAACCCATCTCATACACGGTCATGAAATCCATTTTCTCAGCATTAACATTCACTTGGGTTAACTTGTTCAGAAGTAGCTTAAAGCTGTCC
The DNA here is from genome assembly GCF_037043375.1 of Chiloscyllium plagiosum. Classification (NCBI taxonomy): domain Eukaryota; kingdom Metazoa; phylum Chordata; class Chondrichthyes; order Orectolobiformes; family Hemiscylliidae; genus Chiloscyllium; species Chiloscyllium plagiosum. Next base: position 36,464,843 of record NW_028270185.1, on the reverse strand, counting down.
ATTATTACTACAGTACCCACAAATTTGTATATCTAATTTCCTGTTTTATAAGATACCCAACATTTGTATCACAATTTGATTTTGATATATAACTCTCATCAATGTTTGCTGTTTCAAAGCTCCACCTTACCAGCTTCCGTGGAATCTGAGTGACGTGGGCTCTGGGGAGATTAACGGTAGATTCAGGCGAGATGTTTGACAAGGCATATCTCAACATTGATATCATCTCAACACACCTGACATGTTCTTCTCAAGTGTCATTGTGACATTATCACCAGATCTCCCGTAATGCTTGTGGAGTTAAGAAGGACAATGATCTTTCAGCAATGCTATGTATTCCCCAGAGAGCTGAGACTGCTCTAAACTGGGTGGGAACCTTACAGTAGGCTGGCAAAGTGCTGCTGCTACTGTATAGGGTCTCAGTGAGATCACATCTGGAGTAATGTGAACAGAGTTAATTTCCTCACTGAGGAAAGGTTATTGGAATTAACTCGAGGATTGTTCTCTCAATCGATTTCTGCAAGAATCTCTACAGTGTGGAAGTAGTCCATTTGACCCATCCACAACACACTGATCCTCCAAAGACCATCCCATCCAAACTCCACCACCCACCCCACCTAATTTTTATAACCTGGCATTTTCCATGATGCACCTAGCCTCACATCCCCGGACATTATGGGTAATTTAGCGTGGCTAATCTACCTTACCTACTTATCTTGGGACTGTGGGAGGAAATGGGAGACAGTATTTGAACATGAATCTCTGGTGCAGTGAGGCAGCAGTGTTAACCACTGGGCTACCCAATGTGAGCAACACAATTGCCTGCATATTTCAGCTCTTGAAAAGTGACAGTTGAGTAGGGAGATTCCATAAGTCCCCAAACCTGTTGTTGAGCGACAGGAGGAGGGCATTGAGATCTTGAACGGCTTGGTCAGGAACAGGAACAGGAACAGGAGTAGAACATACAAACCATCGAGACTATAATATAGGGACAGCAGTAGGACATTAAGCCTACTAAGAGTGTAAAGCAAGAACAAAATGAGTCCAATCAGCCACTCATGCCTTTTACACAGCAATTGGAGCAGATCTTTTACAGTCTTGTGCTTGTCATATGGGAATTGTGAAAGGAAACGTAGAGGTTATGGAAAGCAAAGAACTTAGAATAACCAGCTTCTCTAGGGAATGAAAAGTAATGAAAAAATTATTGGTAATGAAGGCAAATTGTTAGAATCCGTTATGAAGGAATTAATAGCATGATGTTTTCAAAGTCAAGACACAATCCAGCACAGTCAACTTAGCTTTATAAAGGATAAATCATGTTTGAATGATTTGACTAACTTTCTTAAAAATTGACAAACAAGGTGGATAAAGGGGATCACATAGATGTATTATATTTGGATTTCCAGATAGCAGTGTGTAACGTGCTTCACAAAACATTAATATGCACGAGAAGATCACATGGGGAAAGGAAAGATTTATTTGCTAAGAGAGATGATTGGCTAAACAATAAAAAGGCTATGATATGGAGCCACTGGGACTGGGTCAGACAAGGTCAAAATTCACATGACAGTAGGTTTTAGTGCAACGGGTTTATTTGAAAACACAAGCTACCATAGCGCTGCTCCTTCATTAAGTATTAGAGAGAGAGGACTACCCTAAAAAGAGAAGTTATAAGGATTGTACAACTCATGCGCTTGAAAGGTACGCACCTAGGATGGCTGTTAAATCATTAATCACTTAGAATTGAGGTTCATGTCTTGATTGTTTAAATGCAAATCGCAGAATTTATTTCAGGTCACTGCCTGGAGATACCTTCAGGCATTATTGATGTAAAAGAGGTGACCCCTCCAGCCAGACAATATATTTCTGGCGAGAGGTCTTGTTTGGAGTCTGTGTGTGTCTTCGCCTGGAGGCAGATTGGGCTTGTTCCCAAAGTACGAGCTCATAAAATACAGCATTGACTGACTGCCTCCAAATTGTATGTTTTTGGAACAAAATAAAGTGTATCTGCAAATGCAAACGTGCTCATGCAATTTCACCCCACAAATTTATACGTGTATGCATATATGTGTGAAGGAGGGTGTCTGTGTGAAGGGCAGAGAAACAATGTGTATAATTGAGAGAGACGAAGGAAGTATGTGTATGTGAGTACAGGAGGGAAACAGAGTGAATGTGGTCATGGGTGTGACAGAGCAGAGTGTGCGTGTGCATATGTGAGACAGGAGGATTATGAATGTGCGTGTGTGTGGAGCGGAAAGGGAGAGTGTGCATCAGTGTATGTAAAGGCGAGAGTGAGAATGTATGCTTGCCCAGACTAAGACACAGACAAATTTGACAGATCCATTTCCCCACACACTCACTCCGTGGTTTCAGAGCTTCCCTTCTGCTACATTGTTATTCATGTTGCAGATCCAGATGCTGTAACTACAGTCCTCATGCTCCATCGAGAGTTGGGTCACCAATTCCTCCCTGAATGTCTGAGGTCGCTCACAGCACAATCTCCGCAAACCATCCCCAGCAGGTCCACTAACATTTCAATAACAGGAGACAGTCAGAAGCCCCTGCGCTACAAGTTCGATGCCTGCTCATTTACAATAATATTCGAGGGGCTTCCGCGTGTAACTGACCGCACGATCAGCTGACAGGGACAAACACAGGTGTTCAGTGGACAGGCACAGACCAAGTTTCAAAGGCGTGAGTCAAAGCTACTGGAATTCCATGCCCGACATGGAACATCACATGGGACACAGCGGAAAGTGAACATCAACCCGACGCACAACATTTCAATGTTTTTTGAGCTTCATAATGCCAGCACCCGATACACGAGGTAGCCAAAAACCAAATCCAGGGAAAGATACAAAAAGAAGAAAAAAAACAAATAATTAATAAACTGATAACTTCGAGAAAATATGATTAAGGAGGCATGGGAATGGACGTATGCGGAGAAGGGAGAAAGCGATGGGACAACTCACAAGAATGCAAACATTGAATAAAGACATTGCCAGATCAGCTGGAAGTTCCATTGCCTCAAAGTCTGAATCTACCGCACAGAACCAGCCCTGACACCATAAACTGGGACAAGGTAACAGCCAGGATGGAGAGCTGTGCAGACCGTGCTCAGGGATTACTCTCTAAATTGGACTATCTGCCCAGCATTGCAAACATTTGCTAGTAAATTTCAACCCTCCACCACTACCGTCTGTCTCCTACCTTTGAAAAAAATTTATATCCATATGTATAGTTCTCCATAGAATCATATGAACCAACCGTGTTAACCAGATGCTCATGCACAACATTATTAATCGCCTTAGCAAAGTCTAAATTGACAATGTACACCTTTCGGCCGCAATTAATCCTCTTAGTCGCTTCTTCAAAAAAACTCAGACAAATTAGTGAGACACAATATCGCTTGCACAAAACCATGTTGAAGATCCCGAATCATTTATTACCTTTCAAAATACGTGCAGATCCAATGCCTCATAATCCCCCCCAACAAATTACCCACTGCTGACATCAGGCTCACTGGCTTTTCCCTATAACCCTTAAATCTTAAATCATTTAAGTAATGGCATCATATTAGGCAACCTCTAGTGTGGGATATAGGTAAAGTAGTGTTACCTCTGCAATTATAATTACTTATGCAAGGTAAATGAACTCACACCAGTGTGTAATTGTTTCAACCAAGAGCTGAGTCAGCAAGAATGGAAACTATGTGAAGGAAATACACAATTGTTTTTTAAGAGCTGAAATGTGCCTGTAAAGAATGATAGATGCTGCAGACAAATAGATAAGGTGCTGTGAGGGGAGGGGGTTAAGCCAGATATGCTTGCACAAACAGTAGTTATAACCATCTGTTTCCCACTCGTACAGAAACACAGGAACAAACCCCAATTAAAAGGTCATAAGGATCAGTATGGTTGGGGAAAGCACAGATGGAGGGAGTAGATAATAGTGAAGAAAGGCTATACCTAACATTGGGCCACAGCGGGATGTGGTCAAACGGCCTTTTGAGGCCAGAAATAATCATTTTGGCAGAGACAAGGCCGGATAAGGCAAGAGATAATCAGGTGAAATGGGGGTCGGTCTTAGAGAAGTGGAAGATGTAAACGGGGAGGATCAATGGGTTAAAAAAAGGAACCAAATTACATAAATATCGAGTATTAGTTGAATTCATTAGTGTGATGTAGACAGTGGACATCACACCCTCTTGCAAGAGTAAAACAAATGACACGACTGATGCAGGTTTTGCTTCGGACTGAAATTATTGAAGTGAGTGAGCTGTGTTTCTCACAACTGGGGGCTGTCCGGGATGTTTTTCCATCGCCGGGGGCAGTGGCTGGCCCTGGACAGTGGAAAGAAGCGCCCCGTTCCCAATTAAGGAGTGGTCTCGTGTCCAGGTTTGGTCCGCTCCCTTGGGCGATTGGTATGAATCCCACAAGAGAGACATCTGAATCAGATAGTGACAGGAGGTCGATAGAAAATACGGTGAAAGGGGCCAGGCAACTCTGTGCACAGACCAAGGTAAGAAACATGGCTTTTAAGTATTGCCTTCGTGGCCGGGAAAAGGGGTATGTAATCGCTGAGTGACAGGCGAGGGCCCGGTAAATGGGGGGTAGGCAGTGTAACTGTCACGGAGGAAATGAAGAAAAAGTCCCTGGAAACATTCCTCCTGAAAGTCCGTTGGGGAGGATGTTACATGAATGAACAAGCAATAATTGTAGAAGGGCAAAAAATAAAATGAAAATGATTAAATATTTTTGTTTATTATAGACCAAAGAACCAATTCTTTGTCCGGCTGTCTTCTGGCCAAAATATGGTTCCGACGAGGATTGGGTCTGTCAGTATTTAGATTTCTATGTGAATAAAAAAATAACCTTTTATTCAAGAGGAGGCGGACTATGCGTTCTGTTGGCAGGGCAGTTTGGGAATGATGGTAGTAAAGATAACAGATTCACCCTCTGCCCCACCCCACCCCGTGGGATCCTATTGGCTGCTTCCCCATCCCCACCTCCCACACACACACTCCATAAAATCAGATTAGGTGAAAACGGGGGAGGAGGAGAGACAGACACACAGGGACAGCGAACGGATGACTTACAAGAGGAGGACGAAGGGGCGGTGGACTGGGATGTTGTTGTTCCCTACCCTCAATCCTCAACAAAAGACAGGAAAGATAAAGTAGACGTAGAGGAGGCCTCCGGAGTATCTAAACCAAAGCCTAAGGGGGAAAAACAAAAGCAGAAAAAAAGGGGAAAAACGTAACGAATTATCCCCTTCAGGAGATATCAATAGGGGACAAAGAGATTGGGTTTGTAAGTGCCACTCTCACCAGTGGGGAGGTCAGAAAATTCAAAAAGGAGATGAAGGTCCTGGTTGAGGATCCGGTAGGGTTGTCTGAACAAATTGATCAATTTTGGGGGCACAATCTCCATACGTGGGCTGAGTTAATGTCTACTTTGTATATACCATTTACTGGAGAAGAAAGAGGACTTATACGAGGAGCAGCCATTAAAATATGGGACAGGGAACACCCCATTGGAGATGGCGATGCTGGACAGGGAGAGATGAAGTTTCCCCTCAGAGACCCTCAGTGGGAAAATCAAAACCCAGAGCATCGAGAAGAAATGAGGGAATTGAAAGACGTGATTCTAAAAGGAATAAGAGAGGCAGTTCCAAAGTCGCAGAATTTGACTAAAGCCTTTGAAATTAGACAGGAGAAAGATGAGACTCCCTCAGCTTTCTTGCAAAGATTAAGGGACTCAATGCGGAAATACTCGAGAATGAACCCTGATGACCCAGTGGCACAGAGTCTTTAAAAAGTACATTGTGCGACAAAGGCATAGCCAGACATACAGAGAAAGATACAGAAGATATAAGGGTGGAGCGAAAAACCATAAGATGAATTGTTAAGAGTGGCATAGAAAGTGCTTGTAAAGAGAGAGGATGGAGGACAAAAAACAGAAGGTAAAAATGGTGGTAGCGACGGTTGATGAGGTAGTTAAGAAAAGAATGTAACCAATAGTGAGCAACCGGAGCGGTGGGTGGCAGCATGTAGGACAGAGAGGGAGAGGGAGAGGGAGAGGGCAAGGGGGAGCATTTGATAGAGGGTTCGGGCGACAGGGGCAGAGATGGAAGTCTCCACAGGCAGGATGCTGTTATTGCAGAAACTCGGGCATTTTAAGCAGGAGTGTCCTGATCTATACAGGAAAGAAAGAGCAATTCGGCTTATGAATTTTAATGAAGAATAGGGGTGTTAGGGGTTCCTGCCCCCGGGGAGCCACCAGAAACTCTTGATAAACTTGAAGGTGGGACCCTGTAATGAAGAGGTAGTCTTCCTAGTAGACACGGTGGAAGTACGGTCATCGCTGGATTTTAAACCAAAGAAGGTAGAAATGTCGACACAGTCAATTACTGTTTCAGGGGTAAAAGGGGAAGGATTTACTGTTCCAGTATTTGAACCTATGATGACAGAATGTCCTAAGGATAGGGTCACAGGGGAACAGTTGTATATCCCTGATATAGGAAGTAACTTACTAGGGAGAGATTTAATTATCCTCTTCGGACTGGAGATTTGAATTCAGGAAAAAGAATTAGTTGTACAAATGGCAATGTTGACAGAAGATGTGTAGAGAAAGGGAGACCCAATTATATGGGCTAGAGAAGGGATTCGTGGAAAAGTACAAATCCGTCCCCTAGAAATAAGTTCAAAAAGGAAAGTGGTCGTTGTTTATGAGGAACAATATCCCATTTCCATAGAAGGTAAACGAAGACTGCAGCTAGAAATTGAGGTTCTAGAGATGGAGTGTTGGAGCCATGTATGTCTCCTTACAATATCCTAATTCTACCAGTGCGGAGATCTGATGGAAAGTATCGATTGGTGCAGGATTTGAGAACATTGAATCGAATAGAACAGGTCAGGTACCCAGTGGTACCGAACCCCTACGTTATTAAGTAAGATCCCTCATAACCACAAATGGTTTAGTGTGAGAGATTTAAAGGATGCCTTTTGGGCTTGTCCCTTTAGCGGAGGAAAGTAGGAATTTTTTTGCCTTTGAGTGGGAAGATCTCAAGACAGGACGGAAACAGCAATACCGGTGGACTGCGCTCCCCCAGGGCTTTACGCAATCTCTGAATTTATTTGGACAGATGTTAGAACAAATAGTGAAGAAATTTAACAGCCCCAATGGAACTGTTGCAGTATGTAAACGACCTCTTAGTAACAGGAAAGAGAAGAGAAAGAGTAGTAGAAGCCACTAAAAAAAAATTGAATTTCCTGGGTCAGCAGGGACTGCGAGTATAAAAAACAAAATACAATATGTGGAGCGAGAAGTGAAATACTTGGGACATTTAGTGAGGGAAAGCGAAAGATAAGTTTGGAACGGTTAGAGGGATTTCACTGCCCAGGCCTAAATGTGAATTACGTACTTTTTTGGGTTTAATGGGATATTGATTGTGGATTGATTCTTATGCTCAACAGACTAAGAAATTATATCTCAAACTTTTAGAGGAGGAAACAAAGTGTCTGAGTTGTGAAGAAGAGGAAAAATAACTATTTAAGAATTCAAAAGAGATCTGAATCATGCACCATGTTAGCCTTACCTTCTCTAGATAAATCTTTCCAGCTCTTTGCTAACGTAGATAAGGGAGCGGCTATGAGAGTATTAATCCAGAGGTGGGGAGGAATGAAACAGCCAGTAGCATATCTTTCGAATCTATTGGATCCAGTATCCCGGGGGTGGCCTGAGTGTGTGCAGGTGTGGCTGCCACTGCACTGTTGGTGGAGGAAAGCAGGAAACTTACATTTGGGGGAGGCCTAATAGTAAGCACCCCACACCAAGTGAGAACGATCCTAAACCAAAAGGTTAGGCGATGGTTGACAGACTCGCGAGTTCTGAAATATGAGGCAATATTAATAGAAAAGGATTATCTAGTGTTGGTCACAGACACTTGTTTAAATCCAGCTGCTTTTCTTTGGAAAGTGGAAGGAGAATCTCCTCAGAATCAAGGGCACAACTGCCTTGACGATATAGAATACCAAACTAAGGTCTGCATGGACCTGAGAGATGTTCCACTTCATGCAGGGGCCTGACTGAGTATGCAGTTGTAGACGGGACGAAAGGTAGGGTGGTAGAGGCAGGAAGGTTGCCAAATGGGTGGTCAGCTCAGACCTGCGAACTCTTCGCATTGGAAAGAGCCTTTCGGGTGTTTGAAAATAAAGAGGGAGCAGCATACACTGACTCTAAATATACTTTTGTGTTGTGCACACTTTTGGAAAGATATGACAGGAAAGAGGTGTGATAAATAGCCGGGGGAAGGAATTAGCACATGAGGAGCTGATTAAACGGGTCTTGGAGTCCCTATTACTCCAAGCGGTAGTGCATGTAAATTGTCATCAGAAAGGAAATGAACCAGAAGTTAGGGGGAATAGATTAGCCGATAAAGTGGCTAAGGAAGCAGGTCGAGACCCAGAAGGAGTGCTGATTCATTCCCTAATACCTGCTGTCTCTGATCCCCGAAAGCTCCTAAATTTACAGAAAGAGAAGAAAAAGAAATGAAAGATTTAGGGGCTACAAAAAAACAGCAGACGGGCAATGGATGTTATCTGATGGAAGGGAAATGTTAAACAAAATGATGATACGAGAAATTATGGCTGTCCTACACAAAGGCAGCCATTGGGGAGTACAACCATCGTGTGATTTAGTTCTTAGGGAATATTGATGTAAAGGAATACATACAAATGCTAAACAAATATGTGAGGGATGTATAATATGCACAAAGGTAAATAAGGAAGTCTTGAGAAAACAGATCCCGGGAGGAAGAGTCCCGGGATTGAGAACCTTCCAGAGTATACAAGTAGATTATACTGAACTATCCAGAGTAGGAAGACTAAAATATATGCTGGTCATAGTAGATCATCTATCTGGTTCGGTTGAGGCACAACCCCTAATTACTGCCATTGCGAATGGGGTGTCTGAAACAATATTAGAGCATTAATTCTCCGATATGGGCTAGTTTACCGTATAGATTCCAACCAAGGAACTCATTTTACCCCAAAATTGTTACAGGAGATAATGAATGGGTTGGGAATTTCCTGGGAGTTACATGCTCCCTACCACCCACCATCATCAGGAAGGTTTGAGAGAATGAACCAAACACTCAAACGACAGCTCTCTAAATTGATAATAGAAACCAAATGTTTACCTCCAACTCTCTTGTGAGTACGAACAGCCCCAAGGAAAGATTTGGGACTAAACCTATGAAATCATATTTGGATTACCTGATCTGGGAATGAACGGAGAATTGACAATTCCCAAAACTAAAGATTTGTTCTAAAGAAATATATACTGGGCTTGTCCGCCTCTTTGTCTCTCCTCAGGAAACAGAGTTTATTGGCACAAACTCCGCCCCTTGAATTCACCGTTTATCCCATGCGGCCAGGAGAGTGGGTCTTAGCAAAATCATGCACAGAGACTAAATTGTTGCCGGACTGAGATGGGCTGTATCAGGATCCTTTGATTACTGAAACGACAATAAGGACAGCGGAGAAAGGCTGGACTGACTACACTCGGATCAAAGGACCAGTGAAATCTCCAGTTGAGGAAGAAGTCTGGACAGCCGAATTAACGCAAGACCCGCTGAAACTCAGACTGAAGAGACTTAGAGTAACTAATTATACAGTGGCGACGCGAGCGTGGGATTATTTCTGTAGGATTGTGTATTAAGTTTTTTTTGTGCTTCAGCACAATTTTTAGAATGCTGGGGATGCTTAGATTTATGATGCTAGCTCTCTTAATATTGGGATTTTGACAAAAATATATTTTTCATATGTGTTATTAACGGTCCCTAGGTCTGATAATCCGCAAGTAATAGACCTGATGCGTGTAGCTTAGTAAATTGTGGGGATGTAGATAATCAGAGACAGTACCGCTGCTCAGAGATACATCTTAAGTCCTTTGGGGATGGTACTTGGTATAATAGTCTTGTCATAATACACAGGGCCACCTTCTGATCACCTCTTGATCGTCCCGATAAAGAGTGTAACCCAATATACCTAATGATAAAGAAAACCACATGGCACAAAGCAATTCTCGGGGTCAGGGTGGGTCACCTATGAGATACAATTAGATGAAATATTTGGGACAGAAATGTAAGCAAACGGGAATTATTTCTTGGGCTGTTGTTTTCAAATTAGCGTAGGAAAGGGAAAACGACCAGAACTACTGGAAAATAACATACAACCTTTCACCCTTCCCAATGATCCGAAACTAGTAAAAATTATTGAGACAAAGGACTTGAAACAGACTATCGAAATAGAAACTGGGTACGGGGATGCAAACGCCTGGATTGAATGGGTAAAGTATACTGTAAAAAGTCGGAACAAGAACAATTGCTATGCATGTGCCTCCAGTTGGCCAGTGGCCCAGGTGCTTCCCTTTCCACTCGGATGTAAGCGAGACAGGAAGGGCATGAAATGTATAATAGCCCTGTAACAGGATAAGACTGCATGGAATGATAGGAATTGTACCTCCTTATCTCTGATGTTCGCACCCTTGGAGAATAAAGATCGATACGCCCCCCCCCCCGGACGTTTTCAGCTGCAGTCGGAAATCACACGATGTGTGTGCATAGACGAGGTACAAGTCAGTCTAGATATTTGGGAGAGCTAAAAGTGTGTACAGAGATTAAGAATGTCACCGAAACGGACAAGGGAGGGAACTACTCAGCACCAATGGCTCCCCGAGCGGATCTGTGGTGGTACAGTGGAGGCAAAATATTGAGACCCAATCTACCACCGGATTGGAGAGGAATATGTGCAATTGTACAATTGGTAATTCCTTTTACCCTGGCATTTGAGAAGGAAAAGGTAGTCGGGAAAAAGGGAAAGAGCAAGAGATCACTGTTAGACACTGCACAATAAAAGCAATATCACAGGATTTATCCCGATTGTGTAGGAGTCCCTAGGAGGGTCCCTGATGAGTTCAAGGCTGGTCATCAGATTGCATCAGGCTTTGAGTCAGCTCTCCTTTGGTAGGCAACAATTAATAAAAATGTACATCGGATAAATTACATTTTCTATAATCAACAGCGATTTATAAATTATACAAGAGATGCGGTTAAAGGAATACCAAAACAGCTTGATGCGACAAGTAGGATGGCATCGGAAAACGGAATGGCCCTTGATATGATTTTAGCGGAAAAAAATGTGTGTGTGAGTGTGTGTATGAGAGAGATATTCGGAGGAAGCTGTTGCACCTTTATTCCTAATAACACTGCACCTGATGGTTCAATTACTCGGGCTTTAAGGTAATTGACTACCTTAGTAGAGGAACTGGCTGAGAATTCAGGAGAAGACACATCTCTCACGGGATGGCGTGAGTCATGTTTTGGAAAATGGAAGGGGGTGGTGGTTTCTATCCTTACTTCCCTGATAGCAGTAGCCAGGGTGTTGGTAGCAATTGGCTGTTGTATCATGCCCTGTATACGAGGACTCACTCAAAGACTGATTGAGACAACCTTAATAAAACAGATACCCCAAAAATAGAATCAGGCAGAGGAACATTGTCGATTAAATAATGAGGGGATGAGTGAGACCAAGATGGATGAAATCTCCAGAATGATGCTTGCGAATTTTGGGGGCAATGCTTAACAGACAAATGTAGAAGATAACAAATGATAATTAAAGAAAAAAGGGGAAATTTTGGGATATAGGTAAAGTAGTGTCACTTCTGCAATCATAATTATTTATGTAATGTAAATGCTCTCACACCAGTGTGTAATTGTTTCAACCAAGAGCTGAGTCAACAAGAATGAAAACTATGTGAAGGAAATATATAATTGTTTTTGCATTAGCTAACATGTGCATACAAGAATGAAACATGCCGGCAACCAATGGTAGATGTTACAGACAACGAGATAAGGTGCCGTGAGGATGTAGGTTACCCAGATATGCTTGTACAAGCAATAGTTATAAGCATCTATTTCCCACTTTTGCAAAAAACCAAAAACAAACCTCAATTAAAAGGTCATTAGAATCAATATGGTTGGGGAAAGGGAAGAAATGTCACAAGTGGGGGATTTAGATAGCAGTGATGGAGGATATACATAACAATGGACCACAGCAGGATGTGGTGAAATGGACAAGTAAAACTTGTAATTTGTTAAGCACAAGGCCGGATAAGGCAAGCGAGAAACAATAGTAATGGGCTCCGGGTTTGGTGTAATGAGTCCTATATAAGATATGTATTTGCTGAACTCTGTGTGCCTTATTCCAGGAACCACACTTCTAAGCGTCTAATAAACAAACTGATTGCTTCAGATCTTGTCTTGGGCTGAAATTATTGAAGTGAGTGAGCTTTGTTTCTCACAGACTGTCATTCAAATTTACTGTGCTTTCTATTCTCTCAAGTTCTTATATTAATTGTTCCTCGTTTTCTTCTTACCTTTGAGACAAGTCTCAAAATTCCGGGCACAATAAAAGCAATATGAATTATAAATTAGTATCTGGACAAAAGAACCAATGAACAACTACATAGACCTCTTGAACATGGGGGATGGGCATTGAGAACAGAGGATCAAAGTTTAGCACTCGTGTCTAACAGTGTTATGCACTTGTGTTTGATTCCATCCTCGGCCACATGTTTGTGTGGAGTTTGCATGTTCTGGTTTTCTCTCACAATCCAAAGATGTGCAGGTTAGGTAAATTGGCCATGCTAAGATGCACGCTCTGTTCAGGGATGTGCAGGTTATGTGCATTAGTCAGGGGTAAATTTCCAGTAATCTGAGAGCAGATGGTGCTGATTGGATTATTCTTTGGAACGTCAGTGTAGACTTGTTGGGCCAAATGGCCTGTTTCCACACAGTAGGGATTCCATAAACTTAGAATTGTGTTTCGCTAAACAAAACTGACATTTATTTAAAAAATGTTGCATTTAAAACTTATCTTTAACTGTCAATTGTCAATCTTGTAAAATATCTCAATGTTACTGAAATCAATGTTCAAGCAAAACACTGCACATAAAGCCACACAAAGATCTTCATGACCATCTAATTACTATTCAGTGGAATAATCACAGTAAATATCTTATTGTTCCTGAGATCAATCCCCACTATCACAGGAAGGATCTGGTTATCATTCCCTTCAAAAAATGCGATCCTTGTCCCTCTGATATTTCAGTTCAGTCGTTATACACCATATTGGTTGTTCAAAGCATAGTTATTCTTTATTATGAATGGCCAAGAGTTCTAACGGCAAGAGATGTTGTTCGATCTGATTTGTTGCCTGTTCGAAAACAAGTTTTCACTATAAATATTGCAAAAAATGTGTTAATTTGGTCTTGTTCAACTGCTGATGCGAACATTTTCAGTTCGTGTTCATTAAACATATTTGGAGAAAGTGAGGAAAGCTGTAGCATTGGAAAAGGGCAGGCACATCCAAAGAGCAGGAGTAGCAACCTGTCGGGCATTAGGCCATCATCAGAAAAGATTCCTGACGAAGGCCTTATGCCCAAAACGTCGATTCTGCTTCTCTTCGAATGCTGCCTGACCTGCTATGCTTTTCCAGCACCTCGCTCTTTTGACATTAGAAATATTTGACTGAATATCCAGAGACAATACTAAACGTTACCTCTGTCAATTTAGTTTACCGTGCTTTCTATTCACTGAAGTTTTCATGTTAATTGCTCCTCTTTTTCTGCTTATATCTGATACAAATTTCAAAATACAGAACACATTAAAATTCACATGAATTATAAATTTGCATTCTCGACAAGAATACCAATGGAAGGCAATATGGAATTCTTGAACAGCCTACACACTTGAATGAAAAAGCCAATTCCTGTTAAAAAAAATGTTTCCACGTCTGTATCTTTTTCTCAATTCAATAATCCTGCATGTAGTTTATAATTGTCAGTTGATCTCTCTGAATGAGTACCTAATCAATGTCAATGTAACAGCTGAAACATTAACAACAGATTGATACCTGTTTGAAGCCAACAAATGTTTGGAATTTACTAGAATTCCAACATAAAACATTCTTGAATCATAATATAAGAAGTGAGATATGTGAGAGATGCGCAAACCTTATTTTTACATGAATAAACTCCAATATTTTCAAAGCATTTCAATCTTACGGCCAAAATGAACAGGTGAATGGAAAAATAAAAACAAGTTTCTGACAATTCATAAACTGAACAACAATCACAAAATCACTTTGATCAAAGGACAGAGTAATATTTAGATGAATCACAACATTTGGTTACAAAGTATGTAATCAGCTGACTGACAAGTAATAGGTGGGAGCATTTGTTAGTTTACTGAAGAAGAAATCAACTTTATTTCAAATATATAGAACGAGAGAATAATATTTAATGAGTGTCAATTTTTAGGACTTGCCCCTTTGCAACAAAAAAAGATCAATCTCATTACTTAGACATCGTAATCTTTAATTCTGCAACATTTTCAAATATTCTCCAGGAACATATAAGCGACAGAATTAGATACAGGTATCCCCACTATCCGAAATTAGAGCGTTATTATGAAACCTTACATAAACTGAAAAAGGCGTAGATCGAAGAAGCATTAATTTATATGGGAACTACCTCCCCTTTTTTCGTAAAAGTAAAAATCCTCTTTAGATTTCTTTCAGTTAGAGAAAACAGGGACAGATGTAAGTCTTTTGTAAAAGCAAAGTGACTAAAGCGAATTTTCCAACACATATTTCTTGGTAACCTGACACAAATAAGTATCAGATTTTGTGATTATTGATATAATAGATAAAAGCACATCAAATGTTGGATTGGAAAGCAGTTCAGTCTGTGCTTAGGTACTCTGTAATCACCATTCAGATAGCTCTTGATATATTTCAGGTGAAGGTGGGATTCGAATCCTTCTCTCGGGTCTAGTAATAGAGACACTGCCACAGCTCCACAGGCTCCTTTCATAATGTTCCCACTCAGGACGGCCGTACTGCAATATTATGTTAAAAGTGGTAACACAAATGAAAACTAATCAGCTGTTTATTATAGTAATTCGAATGCGAATTAATTAGATAGTTTCTGTGTGTCATGGACTAGAAATTAAGCAATATTTTACAATAACAATAGAATAAATGAATAATAGTCTTAAATAAAGAGGAATCTCATGACAATTCTTTGAAAGACAAATTGGCAAAACTGCATGATCATTGTGCTTTAATTTTAAAAATGCATCCGTCATTCAATGTGAATATTCAGCCGAAGACAAGTTCCCTTCCTTTCAACAATGTACAACTTCCACAATTTCAAAATGAACAGTCATCGATAAAGGCAGGAACAAGCAGATGTTAATTCTATTTTCTTCACATAAACGTGCGATTAATTTAAGTAAGTTTCATATCTGTAAAAAGGACACTCGTATTGTGGTTCGAAATACAATAAACGTTTGAATGAAGTGAAATATAATCAAATCAGTTCAACCGTGTTTTCTCAGTTAAAATACAGTTCAATATTCAAAGTAGTCGAGTAATTGTACACTGCAATATATTTACATTAATTCAGTGCTGAGACATAATTCCACATTTATACCCCTTACAGTGAAGCAAACTTTTGCCAGGAGTCTGAGCGATAGGGGATGTTTTTAATGAGTACTTCGCTTCAGTATTCACGAGTGAGTGGGACCTTGTTCCTTGTGAGGACAACGTGAAAAAGGCTGATATGGTCGAACTGGTCGATGTTAAGATAGAGACTGTGCTGAAAATATTTAAAAATCATGGGGATAGATAAGTCCCCTGGGCCAGAAAGGATATAACTTAGGTTGTTCTGAGAAGGGAGGCAAGGGAATACTGTGTTTTGGCAATGATCTTTGCATCCTCACTGTTCACTGAAGTCATACCAGATGATTGGAGGGTGGCAAACGTTATTCCCTTATTCAAGAAAGACATTTAAGATTATCCTGGGAATCATCGATGAGTCAGTCTTACATCAGTTGTGGGCAAATTATTGGAGAGGATTCTGAGAGACAGGATTTATGATTATTTGGAAAAGCATAGATTGATTTGAGATGGTCAGCATGGCTTTGTGAGCGGCAGGTTATGCCTCACAATCCTCATTGAATTATTTGAAGTTGTGGCAAACACATTGGTGCGGACTGTGTAGTGGATGTGGTGTATAAGGATTGTAGCAAGGTGTTTGATAATGTTCCCCATGGTAGGCTCATTTTGAAAGTAATGAGGCATGGGATATAGGGAAACATGCCTGGTTAGATAATAAATTGGCTGACCCCATAGAAGACAGGGTGTGATTAAATAGATAGTTTTCAGCTTGGAGCTCGGTGACGAATGGTGTTCTGAAGGGATTAGTTCTGGGAGCTCTGCTCTTTGTGATTTTTACACATGACATGGCTGAGGAAGTGGAAGGGTGAGTTAGGAAGTTTGCCAATGACACGAGGGTCGGTGGAGTTGTGGAGAGTGTGGAGGGCTTTTGTAGGTTGCTAGAGGACATTGACATAATGCAGAGCTGGGCTGAGAAGTGGCAGATGGAGTTCAACCTGGGAAAATGTGAAGTTATTCATTTTGGAATTTCAAATTTGAATGCATATTTTCAGATTAAATGCAGGATTCTTGACAATGTGGAGCAACAGAGGGATCGTGGGGTGCACGTCCACACATCCCTCATAGCTGACATCCAAGGTGATATGGTTATTAAGACGGTGTGTAGTGTGTTAGCTTTCATTAGCAGGGACATTGAGTTTAAGAGCCATGAGGTTATGCTGCACCTCTATGGATCCCTGATGAGACTACACTTGGAATATTGTGTTGTGTCCTGTTCACCTCATTAGACATAGGATACAGAAGCTTTAGAGAAGGTGCAGATGAGATTTATCAAGATGATGCCTGGACTGGAAGGCATGTCTTCTGAATAAAGGTTGAAGGAGCTGGGGCTTTGGTCATTGCAGTGAAAGAGGATGATAGTTTACTTGATAGTTTTGTGTAAGATGATGAGAGGCATAGATAGAGTGGATAATGAAAGACTTTTCCCCACAAAGTGGCATAATTTTAAGATGCATGTGGGAAGTTTTGGGGAGATGTCAGAGATAGTTTCTTTATAGATAGTGGTGAGTGTGTGGAATGCACTGCCAGTGTGGTAGTAGATTCAGATCCATCAGGGACATCTAAGCATCTCTTGGAGAGGCACATGGATGATAGTAAATGAAGGGCATGTTGGTTAGTTTGATTTTAGAGTACGATAAAAGGTCGGAACAACATCGTGGCCAAAGGGCCTGTACTGTGCAGTACTGTTCTATATTCTATGGATTGAAATGAACAATTATTATATATTAGCAACATATAGATTTTCAAAATTCTATTAGCATACTTACCAATAATGATAAATTTCATCTTGCTATTTGACTGTGCTATCTGCAAAAATGAACAGGAATTGTGGCAGGGAAAATTAATTAGGTTTTTCTAAATTTATAAGGCTGGGATTACACAGATCATTCAAATAAGCAAAAGTCATATTTTTAACAGTGCGCGTTGCATCAGAAATAATGGATTCTTTTGTAGGTGTGTTGATTGCAAATAATATGGATTTTTATATTACTGTATAAGAAGTAGGAAAGATTGGATTAAATTCAGATATAAACTTCACTGTAGTTGTTAGCAAGACTAAACTAAAGCATACTATAATTAGTGTCATGCAAATGCCTTAACAATTACTGTTAGAATCCTGAAAAAAGGATATTATGCCATTTTTCAAACAGTCAATAAATTAAATTGTGAACCTCAGTATACATGTTACCCAAACCAATTATTATGCTATTATTGTAATGGTAATGACTTGATAACTAATGCTAAAACCTAAACAGATAAATTGGTTCAATACTTTGTCAGCATGTTGCTCTGAAATTGATTGGATATTTATTAAGATCGGTAAACTGAGGGACAAAATATAATAGCTCACTTGATAGAATTGAAGGAAAAAATGAGACAGTGTTTATTGAACAGAATTGTTTTTATTTAAAAATGCAGTTGATGCAAGAATAATATATTTTCCTCCATTGGTTTTCTTGTAGAGACATATTTTTTTTTAATTGTCCTGATTCAAGGTTGAGACAGTTGTGTTAGAGTCTGCAAAGGGATGAGTGAGAGAGAATGAAATTCTAAAAAAAAGCAGAAAGGAAAGGAACTGGCTAACAGAGGAGCTCCAACTGTAGTGTTTCACCCTGCTAGCATCGTATTGCGTGAGCTGGAATGCAGTCTAGTCAATCAACAAGCTGACACAGTCATACACACAGAATCATAGCTTACAATGTCCTAGACACTATTGTCACCATCCTTGTATAATCTGTCCCACAGGCAGGACATGGATGCAACTGAAATGCTGGAACATGCAGGGTAATGGACTAAGATCTGCAGAATGTGATCAATGTGATTTATTTGACATTTCTCCAGAATATTAAACTCCAGTCCAATTTGAAAAGTTAATAGCGTAATCAGACTTGAACTACAAATGGCAGAAAACAAATGATCACAAAGTTACAGCACACTTGGCCAATCCTGGGTATGTGTTGGCTGTAATAGAACTCGAGGTAAAAACAATGACTGCAGATGCTGGAAACCAGATTCTGGATTAGTGGTGCTGGAAGAGTGCGAGCAGCAGCAGAGTTTAAAGGAAACCAAAAGGCTACAGCTAAGGTGAGACGGTTTGTTTTAAAATTACTTACCGGTCGCGGACAGCAGTGTTTTTTTTCCTTCTCTTCACAGAAAGAGTGGGTGCAGCAAGGGGAAGTGACGAAGACCAGAGGGGCTGCCGGGACCCGGAAGCAGGTATAACGTAAGCTTACCTGGGAAGGTTTTTCCCCTATAAAAGCGTGCAGGAGAATAAAATTATTTCGTTACGACTTCCCTCTGATATCTTCATGCTGATGATCCTGATCAAATATTGCATCTCTAAATGAAGATCAATTTTCTCCTTCCTATTTTCCCAGTAGTTATCTTGACACTGATCTGATACTCACTGATCTCCAGTTACCTGATCTACCTCCACCCCATCCTGTAAAGGCTCCAGTCCTCTAGCACCTCCCATGTGACAGGATCCTACTGACATTTGACTCAGTGCCTTTCCTCCCTTGTCTCCAACAGCAGCCTGTGAAACAACTCGTCCAGACCTGGGGACTTGTCCAATTTTATACCAGCCCAAACCATCAATCCCTGCTCGCATCTTATATCAATCTGTTTAAGAACTTCCCAGTCCATCTTGTTGAACTAAGTATCTGTCTCCTCATTCTCCCAAGTAAAACAGATGGGAAGCTCTCATGTCACAATCTATCAATGTTTTCCAGCTTCGCACACAGATTGCCCTCTTGATTTCTAATGGGCTGTGATTGTTCCCTGGTTATTCTGTTCTGCTTGATGTTCTTGTGGAATATCTTGAAATCCTCGCTAATCATGCTCACACTTTTCAATGTCCCTATGTTCGCCACTCCCCTCTGAGTGATATTTTGAAAGTTTCATTTAGATCACCTCTCATTCTCTGAAACTCTACAGCATACAGGCGGAGTTCCCTCATTGCCATCCGAGGGATTAATCTGGAAAATGTCCATTCAGTATATGAGATCAGTATGATTTACTTGGATCAGGAAATCAAAGCTGTACTCAATACTCCAGGTACAGATGAACCAACATTCTGTGTCACTGGTGCAGAACATTTTTACTCCTAGTCGGTGCAAGTTACTTCAGAAGCTGGAATCTGTAGTGAAACCAACACATGCTGGAGATCACAGTGAATCAGATATCATCCATGGAGAGAGAGAGCACAGAGCTTTTTATCGTCTATATTCTGATTCCCTTCAAACAAAGGGAAACTTAACTTTTACCTTCCCCCATTTGCATATGTTCATCTCAATACAATTTTCTTTATTGTTTTAGGGATAACTTACTATTTGAATTCTTTAACAATCCTCCTGATATCCAACTAGACCACATCTACTGGTTGACCATTGTTTATATCGGCAAGAGACATCTTCAAGCAAAAATTTGGTAAATGTTGCCGTCCCTTTCAGAAAACTAGCATAATTCTCTAGACTATGTTATAACTTTCCAAGTGTCCAATATGACATTCTTTATAATAAATTCCGACAGATTCCCCACTGTTAACAATAAGTTAGCTGGTCTGTAGTTCATTCTCCCTCTTCTTCACTTTGTAAATCCTTAGAATGCATTTATAACTTTCCAAATTGAATACGGAAAAATATAATGATTCCCATTGCAATTATTATCTCTATTTCTACTTTCTCTGAAATTCTGGTATGAAGTACATTTGGTCCGTCAGACTTATCAATAGAGTTATGTTTTCAAATGCTACTCGTCACTGATTTTAGTCTTTAGTTACACAAGTCCCATGGTCACTTGGTATTTCTGGGAGATATTCTGGACCCTCCTCCATGAACACAGATATAAAATAACTGTTTAGTTTCCCTATCATTTTTCTGTTCTCGCAATAAATTATTCTGTCCACATATTCACTGTTCCACATTTGACCTTGTTTTTTATTTTCCTTTCAAATATTCATAGAGGTGTTTCGTCAGTCTTTTTGTTTCTGGTTAGTTTGTATTGCTGTTCTCTTTATACTTTACTTATCAGTTTATCAGTCCTCTTTTGTTGTGCCCAAAAGTTCAATGAATGCACAATGTATGACCCTTTTCTAAGGCACTTTCTTCGATCTAATATAATTTTTAACTTCTTTTGTTCACCATCGTTGAGTCACCTTTGACTTTTGCGAATTATGCCTTGGAGGGATATACGTATATTACAGACCTTATAGTGCTTCTGTAAATAACATTTAGTCATTTTAATGTACTTTCCAAATTCACTAAAGCCAACTTTATTCTTGTATCTTAATGGCTTGCACGACTCAGGTATATGCCCGTAATATAAGACATCATGTAAAATTCAATATATTAATGTCACTATTCTCCCAACGATCCTAAGAGCAAAGTATTCGATTTGCTTTTCTGATCACACAATACCAATTCCAAAATTTCCTGATCTACAGCCCAGTACTCAACATACTACTAAAGCAACCCGGCTCATACACACTCAACATTAACATTCACTTGGGTAAACATTGGTAGATGTAACTTGAAGCTGCCCATTATTACCGCAGTACCAACAAATATGTATGTCTAACTTCCTGTTTTATAACATAGCCACCATTTGTATTGCAGCTTTCAATTTGATACGTAACTCTCATGAATGTTTGCTTCTCCTTGCTGTTTCTAAGATCACCTCAACAGATTCTGTGGAATCTGAGTGACGTGGGCTCTGGCGAGGTTAATGGTAGATTCAGGCGAGATGTTCGGCGAGGCATATCTCAACATGGATATTATCTCACCACATCTAACCCGTTCTTCTCAAGCGGCATTGTAAGATTTTCTCCAGATCACCCGTTATAGTGGTGTAGTAGAGAAGGACAATGATCTTTCAGCAATGCTGTGTATTCCCCAGAGACCTGAGACTGCTCTAACCTGGGTGGGAACCTTATAGCAGGCTGGTAAAGTGCTACTGCTGCTGTACAGGATCTTCTTGAGATCACATCTGGAGTCGTGTGTACAGATGTAATCTCCTCACTGAGGAAAGGATATTGTACATAACTCAAAGATTGTTCCCTCAACTGACTTCTGCAACAAAGGTGTTAATCATCGAATCTCTCCAGTGTGGAAGCAGACCATTTGACCCATCGACAACACACTGATACTCCGAAGATCATCCCATGTAATCCTCACCACCCACCCCACCCAATCTTTATAAACTGGCATTTTCCATGACTGATGCGCCTAGCTTCCACATCCTCGGATATTATGGGTAATTTAGCTTGGCTAATCCACCTAACCTGCATATCTTGGGACTGTGGGAGGAAACTGGAGACTGAAATTGAACTAGGATCGCTGGTGCAGTGAGACAGCAGTTCTAACCACTGAGCTACCCAGTGTGGACAACAAAACTTGCCTGCATATTTCAGCCCTTGAAAAGTAGCATTTTTGAGCAGGGAGATTCCATAAGTCCCCAAAACTGTGACTGAACGACAGGAGGAGAACATTGAGATCTTGAACGGCTTGATCAGGAACAGAACCAGGACATGCAAGTCCATTGAGACTATAATGTATGAACACCAGGAGGACATTCCGCCCAGCGAGTGTGTGAAGCAGGAACAGAATGAGTCCAATCAGCCACACATGCCTCTTACACAGCAATTGGAACAGATCTTTTACAGCCTTGTGCCTGTTACACAGGAATTGTGCAACGGAACATAATGGTTATAGAAAGGGAAGAACTTCGAATAACCAGCTTCACTCGGGAATGATAAGTGGTGAGAAACTTATTGGGATTGAAGATTGTTAGGATGCGTTACGACAGAGTTAATAACAGGAGATTTCCAAAGTCAAGCCACAATCCTGCACAGTCAACATATTATGGGTAATTTAGGAAGGATAAATCATGTTTGAATGATTTCACTAACTTTCTTTAAAAAAAACGTAACACGCAAGGTGGATAATGGGGGTTCTACAGATGTATTATATCTGGACTTCCAGACATCAGTGCGTAACGTGTCGCAAAAGATTATTATGCAAGGCAAAAACACTTGGGATTAGGAACAATTTACTTGCTAGGGGAGAGGATTAGCTAACTAGTAAAAGTCATGACATGGAGCCGTTTGATTTGGACTCGGTTGGACAATGTCAAAAATGAAATGAATCCCATTAGAGTCCAATGGGTTTATTTGTAAACACAAGGTTTCATTGTGCTGCTCCTTCATCAGGTGTAAGCGACAGGAAAATCTTAAACACAGATGATATAAGGAAAAGATCAAAAGGTTATACAACTCATGCACATGAATTGTTCATACACCTAAGATGGCTCTTAAATACTTAATCAGTTAGAATGGAGGTGCGAGTTTGATTGGTTAATATAAAAATTGCCGAATTTATTTCAAGTCACTGCCTGGAGATACCTTCAGGTATTATCAATGTAAATGAAGTAACACGTGCGGTCAGACAATGTATTCTAAGCTTGACGCCTTGTTTGGACTCTGTCTGTGTCTTGACCTGGAGTTAGACTGGTTTTATTTACAAAGTACGATTTGTAAAATAACACATTGACTGAATATCTACAAATTGTATGTTTTGGAATAAAATAAAATGTATCTGCAAATACAAATGGGAAAATGTAAATTCAACCCACAGATTTATATGTGCATTCGTGTGTGTGCGTGTGCATATGTGTGAGAGAGGGGCGTGTCTGTGTGAAGGGAAGAGAGAGACATTATCTGTATGTCAGAGACAGTGAGGTGGAGTATGGGTGTGAGTGCGGGAGGGAGAGAGAGTGGTTGTGTGTGCATGTGTGTGTGACAGAATGGAGTACGTGTGTGAAATGTGAGAGAGGGTGAGTGTGAGTGTGTGCGAGGGGCAGAAAGGGAGAATGTGCATCAATGTATGTTATAGGTAGAGTGAGAGGGTGTGCTTGTCCAGGCTAAGACACAAACAGATATGGCTGATCCCTTTCCCCACACACACTCTCTCCATGGTTTTCAGAGCTTCCCCTCTCTGCAGCCTCTGCTCCATTTGTTGTTCATGTTACAGAGCCAGATGCTGTTACTACAGTCCCATGCTATGTCCCGAGCTGGGACACTAAATCCTCCGGTCTCCTGAAATGTCTGAAGCAGCTTACAGCACAACTTCTAGCAAACAATCCCCAGTACCTCCACTAACAGGAGGAAGTCAGAGTCGCCTCAGCTACAAGTTAGATGCCTTGTCCTTTACAATTATACTCAAGGACCTTCCTTGCGTTACTGACCGTACCATCAACTGAGAGGGACAAACAGAGGCATTCCATGGGAAGGCGCATACCAAGATTCAAACACGTGAATCAAAGCTCCTGGAACACCCTTGTCCATAGGGTATCACATGCGACACATTGAGAAGTGAGGAACAGCCTGACACACACTATTTCAATGTTTCTGAGCTTCACCATGCCGATACACGAGGGAATCAAAAGCCAATGCCAGGGAAAGACGCGGAAAAAAAACAAATAATTAATTAACAGATAACTTGGTGAAAATATGTTTAAGGAGATGGAGGGATTGTATCAACTGGATAAGTGAGACAACGGTGGGCCCAATCACAAAAATGCAAACATTGAATAAATACATTGCTAGATCAGCTGAATTGGTCTATTGTCTCCAATTCTAAATCTGCTTCACAGAACCAGCCCAGACACCTTAAATTGGGGTAAGGTAACGGCCAAGATGGAGAGCTGTGCAGACCGTGCTAGTGGATTACTCCATAAACCGGACTATCTGCACAGCATGGGGAGCATTGCAAACCTCTGCCAGGATATTGCAACCTCCACCACCACCCTATGTCTGGACATTTGAGTCAATTTTGTATCCAAATGGCTAGTTTTCCATGTATTTCATATGAACCAACCTTGTTAAACAGATGACCATGCACAATGTTGTTCAACACCTTACTGATGTCCATCTCGCCAATGTGCAACTCTCTACCTCAGTTAATCTTTTTAGTCACTTCTTCAAAAACATTCAGTCAAGTCAGTGAGACACAACATTGCTTGCACATTTCCATGTTGACTACCCCTAATCCGTCGTTACCTTTCAAAGTGCGTGAAAATCCTATGCCTCATTATCCCCTCCAACAACTTACCCACCACTGCCGTTATACTCACTGCTTTTCCTTATTACCTTTCTTAAATTCCTTAAGTTATGGCACCACGTTAGCCAACCTCCAGTCTTCCGGCACTATACCTGTGGCTATGGATGATAGCACGAGGCCCAGCAATCACTTTCCTAGCTTCTCACAGAGATCTAGCGTACATCTAATAAAAGTCAGAACAGTTTCCTTCCTTTGCATGTTTTGAGACCTCCAGCAGCTCCTCTGTGATACAGACACTTTCGAAAATGTCATTACTTATTTCCCAAATTATTTAGCTTCCATATCCTCCTCCACAGTAAATATTGATACAAAATATTCGTTCAGTACCTCCCCCATTTCCTGTGGTTCTGCATATGGGCAGGCTTGCTGATGTTGAAGGATGCCCTATTCTTTCCACAGTTACTGTTTTGTCCTTGACGTATTTGAAGAAGCCAAAGCTATCACATGTCCCCTTTTTTACGCGTGCAATTTCCCTCTTAAGTATACTATTGTTGCCTTCAGACTCTTCTATTGAATCACTTTAAATCAGGAATTAAGAGGCAAATGCTGACCATTCCAGTTTCGAAAAAATCCATCTGGTTCACTGATACCCTTTAAGGAAGCAAACTGCCATGCTTACCTGGTGTGGTTTACATGTGACTCCAAACCCACAGCAATGTGGTTGACTGTTAACTGCTCTCTAGGCAATTAGGGATGTGTAATAGATGTTTGCCGAGCCAGGGACGCCCTTATCCCATGAATGCATTAAGAAAAAAACCCTCAATTCCTGCTGTCTATAACTGACATATTCTTCCTTCTTATCCGTGACCAGAACCTCAATTTCTCCAATTCTCCAGCATTCCTTACACGTACCAGCCTTACCCTTCAACCTAAGCGGGACATACTGTCTCTTTACTCCTGACAACACATTTTTGAAGGCTTCTCACTTCACAACTGACCAATTTCTCTGCGAATATATATCCCAACCGACGTTAACATTTTCATTGAGTAGGACAGAGGGATTGTCTGCATGAGGCTGAGCTAAATGATGCTATCTTATCAAACTCACCTCATTAACTATCCACCCCACCCATGGAGTCCCTCTTATTCAATGCCAGCCCGACTCTACATTCATCATGGCTGGAGGTTCTCACCATCGCCCAGATGCCCCCGATACTCCGCGACTCCTGGCATTGGTGCCATCTTTAAAAGTCCAATGGTCACATGGTTGTGCTTTCTCAAGTTGGAGCTGCCCTCCATAGTTTATCCTGAACATGGCAGATACGTGGAAATTATACCACAGTTTGTCGACTGGGGCCCGCAGATCCTGGTAGATTGGCTAGTACAGAGAGGGAAATTCTCTTTCCAAAAGGCGGGCCACACCACCAGACCCACCAATCATGGTCTGAGCTCAGAGCAGTATCTGCGGTCTGAAGAAATGTCCAGCAATACAGGACAAGCATCAATTACCTTCCCCACTCTGTCAGGATAAGATCACCGTATTTTCTATACTCCCTCACAGTCACTGTTTATCTGTTATAACACCTACCCCGGAACAAAACCTATGCCCCAACACTCTCACTGCTGCTTGCAGCACCTTCCGTTTCTCTCTTTTACCCCTCTACTATATCTCCTTCATTAATAGCACTGCATGGATACAACACTCTTGAACAACTCCCTTTGGACAAGTCACCATCTCACCCACCAATCCCCCCCCCCCCCCCACTTTCACCAGCACTGACAGTAGTATAACCCACTCACACCTTCACTGAATCCTTCCCCGTCTCCTATTCCAGAAGAAACAGCTCGGAATAGAATAGAAAGTGCGAATCTGGGTAGTGGAGTGGTCGATATCCACCTCCCCCCGCCCCCTATATTTGTGTGTCTGTATTTTTCTCTGTGAGTGTCTGCGTGTGGTTGCAGGTCTGGCAGTCTCTGTGGTACTTAAAATGACATAATCTCTCTCTTATCTGGCCACCACACCCTACTTCAGTGATGGTGGCAGAGGGCGATAACCTTCGATGATTCAGTCTGAGTGGGAGATAAGGCAGCAGCTCACAGCACTATTCAAACTGACAGCACCATCAACACACACACCTTCCCGCCCGCTACACCCCCGCCCCCCACACTCACACACACACACAAAATGCTGGTAGATGGAGAGTTGCAAATATACTTGGGGTCGTCCGAATGGAAATGCTCACC
The DNA here is from genome assembly GCF_037043375.1 of Chiloscyllium plagiosum. Taxonomy (NCBI): domain Eukaryota; kingdom Metazoa; phylum Chordata; class Chondrichthyes; order Orectolobiformes; family Hemiscylliidae; genus Chiloscyllium; species Chiloscyllium plagiosum. Next base: position 36,437,957 of record NW_028270185.1, on the reverse strand, counting down.
TCGGAGTGAACCATTTTGTCAGGAGATGACATCAATTGATTTCTGTTTCTGTGATTTGCAATGCTTAAAAATTACGTGGAAACGTATTGAAAATTCCCAAAAAAGGCCTGGTAGTGTTGATAATGACGCAGGGACAATATCGCTTAGTATCGGACAAAACTGCTCTGTGTTTCCAAAGATATTATTTGAAAAAAATCAAACGAACGTGTAATTTAAGAGATTCACAGCAAAGGATTTGCTATCGACTCAGAACCAAAAACTGTGACACTGATGCAGTGGCGTGGGGAGGCCAGCAGAGGGATGAATCCAATCATAAAACTGAATGGTTCGCACACCCTCTCTCAGGATTAGAGATGTTGGCCTTACAAACCTTCCGAACATTCCGTGGAAGAATAAAGGGAGTGATAGATAATTTTCGTCTCCATGGAGACGATGTTCATGAACTGGATAGATACAATTTACCTTATTGGAGTTTATATATACAGAAGTCATATTTAAAAAGCAGAGTTCATAGTGTAACTGTAAAATCTTTAGGTCACCCTCAGTGTGAGCATTGTGTGTAATCCTTGCCCTCATTCTCCACCAAAAACATGTAAAGAAGTTAAAAAGGGCACAGACGCTGTTCCCTGGATAGCAAGATATTAGAAAGCCAAGTGGCGTTGTTTACTGAGACATAAAAATATCAGATAGGATACAAAAGGTTTAATCGGGATGATAGAAAGAATGAAGGAGTTTATACACGAGATTTGGAAATCCTGGAGCAGAAACACGCAAGTTTATATGTAAACAAATGAGATTTTCACATAACGCGAGGTTTGAATGACTAAATCAGGGAAATTCCCTCTTTCGAGTGTAACAATAACTTTAGTTAGAGCTTCAAAACCATTAGTGAATGATTAAGAAAGGTTTGGATGAGAGTTTCTTCCACTCAATAAAATTATTTAAATCGTGAATGAATTTACAGAAATAAAGCGTAGAAGCTGATTTCACAGTGATTTAAAAGATACACGAGCAAACATACAAGGATGGAATTTACCATTGAGAGAAAGTCAGTGGGGTTGCGTAACAATTTCGAATTTGGTTGACTTCAGACACAAAGACATTTCATGAATACGTACAACTGAATGAGATTGAATATAAAATGTTCATGGGTTGGTAAGGTGTGACGTATTATTCAAGGTGAAACTCTGTAAATGGAGCAGATGTCCTAATATAACTGCAGACAGAGGTTACATCCTAATGAATAGGAACTGAACCGTCACTTGGAGATGCAACACCTACTTTAAAGCTTTGACCACATTCACATGATGTTATGTATATTTCGTACATTCTTAACTCCACCCAAGAAATCCACCAAGAAGACTCTGTCCTTTTGTATTGTTAAACCTCTATACTTCTCTGCAGCACGCCATTGAAGATAAAATATGCTCAGACCAAAATTCAATTCAATACAATATTCAAACGGTCATATGTAATTTATTTTTTATTATTGCAATAACCTTTGTGAGTTTGCAACAAACTGCATAACATGAAACCAGATCAACATCTATTTTCCCGGAATTTAACGCAGTGCACATGGGAAACGTTATCCATCTGCTGAAAATTCACCTTCGGCTCTTTCTCCACGCATGTCTCTACACTTTTTAAATACTTGCAGTATGTTTGTTGATCAAGGAGTCATTATCCAGAAAAGGTCGTTTCTCAATCCACAAACACGGGTATCTTCCCATAAACTTGGCTTTGCTCAATATCACCTTTTATCCGTACGCCTCAACACAGACGACAAATTGAAGCTGCTCCATGTGATGCTCAAACGTAAAACTTCGGCACAGCACAGCCCACTATACTGGAACAGAGATACCGTGCACTGGTCACCTGCAGCACAGGAGCAACACATTAATGCTTACCTCCACAATCCTGGTTTTACCTTAACGTTTGGGAAACCGAATTTCTCTGATTCCATGGCTAGTAACGGGGATTGTACGATCATCTTCACCAGTAGTTCTGGCCCCGAGTGAGGAAAGTGGTGAGCTACTCATTGCAAAGATGGGTAGATTGTTGAAATATACAATTTCGACATTTGCCTTCACTATGAGCACTTCATTTCGTTTTTCATCTGTAGAAATCTTAAAATCTTCATCTTGAACAGACGCAATGACAGATTTCCATTGGATCTCTGGCATCAAATTCCAAAGTGTAAACTCCCTCTGAATTCTTCCACCGCAGTCCGCTGTGTGGGAAGTGTTCCTGTTGTGGGAAATACACTTCCCCGTGTGTCAACTGCTGGTCCCAGCATGCGCTCTCGCACTGCACTCATTTTCCATCTGACACTTGCTCACTGTTTTGCTGTGATCATACAGTGACTTGGTGTTGCACGGCCCAGGAAACTGATGCAGATCAAGGTTTTTGCATTGTTGAGTTCAATTGTCAGTTTAGCCTTATTTAGGATTTTGAAATTGTCTGTCCTAGACACAAGTGCATGTCAAACATATCTGAGTGGAAGAAAGGTGTTCCGAATAATGACATTGAGCACTATGCACTCTACTCCAGTCTGGCAAACAATTCCTCACAGGCAATTTAATAAACAATAGACAATAGGTGCAGGGACAGGCCATTCTGCCCTTCGAGCCAGCACCACCATTCAATATGATCATGACTGATCATCCTCAATCAGTATCCTGTTCCTGCCTTATCCACATAACCCTTGATTCCACTATCCTTAAGAGCTCTATCCAACTCTTTCTTGAAAGAACACCTCCTACTGTCTCGGGTTCTTCATTCCATTGACTTCAAATCTTCACAGAATTCAACAGACCTTGTTACATAGTCATTTCTTCATTTTTGTTCAGACCACTGTGAGCAGAGTGTCACAGTGCGAATGCGCTTGCCCCACAACCCAGATGACAGACAATAGTCTTGGAACCGTACTGTGCTATTTATGATTTCACCAAAACAAGGGAGAAATGTCTGCTGCTCTGCATAATTTATGCAATTCACTTATTCATAAGGATGCAGGCGTATGTGACGAGGTGGCCGAGAGGTTAAGGCGATGAACTACTAATCCATTGTGTTCTGCACGCGTGGGTTCGAGTCCCACTCTCGTCAGTGCTGTCAGTGATTTTCAATGTTGCTATTTTTGGATGATCACAACTGTCTTACTGAAATTGGAACTGCAATATCAGTTTGTATGCATCGACGCTATTATAAAATCTCAAAGAATAATTTGGTCCTGTTGCCTAAACTGCATTGAAATGTAGATTGCATTGGGATATTGAAAAGGAACGAGACTTTCTTTTACAAGTCAAGCTGCTGTGACCTTTTATCGTACGAAAGAGATCCAGGAAAGCCAAATAACAAGAGATGTGAAGGGCATGTTTATGCAGTGGGATTCTTAATGATTATTTTGTCAAATGAAATCTGGAGCAGGTTGAGTAGAAGTGGTTCATCTTGGTGAGAAGAGCACAAAATAATGGAGATATTTCAAAAGGAGCAGGGCGTGGGTGTAGGGCCATCGAGAACTAGCTGTAAATGTACAGTAGAGAATTGCCGATGTGGGTGCTGTGCATGGGCACGGAAAGACTTACACATTGGTCTCGCCCTCGCCCCTTGCTCTCGCCATTGATGAATGCTGGACATAAGGCCTAAATACAAGATGTGGGAAGCGAGTCCCTCTCGTTCTGCACACACTGGAAGCATCACATTGAACTATGAAAAACTGGAGAAGTCAGCATGTTAACTGTAGGGGCTGAACCTAAACTGTGGATCAATAACCACAGATTCATGCAGCATAAACATGAAAAATGATTTAAAGTGTCTTTATACGCATGTCATTAACAGACGTTTCGCTCTAATACCCGTGTGGTTGAAAGAATAAGGCAACACATTTCAGATGGATGACAACGTAACCAATTTTGTTTTGAAATTGAGATCTATTTGATCATTTTACACAGTGAACAAGTTTATTTTAAATAATGTAAACCACATTCCCTTACCTGGAATAAAAGTGTGATTTCACTACAAACATTGTCCTTGCTAAGTCGCAATTACTCAACATGAAAAATAGGATATAATTTTTATTGAGAATACATCAATTAGCACCATTATCTAACTTCGGATTGACTGCAATATGCATATGCTAAATAAGGTTTAAGAAAGAATGACTTTTGGAAATAATGATTCGATGGTGCCTAAAATTAATATCAGGTTCTCATGATGTGGATATACCACCAATGGCTCCAGTGGTGGAAATGCTTAGTGAGCAGTATTTCCATGATGGTATAGAGGTGTGTGATCTGCCAGGAATGGGAGCTCCCACTTCATCTGGAGCAGCGTCTGTTGACATGGACCAGGGAGCATTGTGACATCAGACTGGGAGTTCCAACCACACGTGGAGCAACTTTTATTGACATTGCGCAGCAGGGAGTATTGGAACATTAGACTGAGATCCAGCCTCACCTGGAGCAGCCTCTATTGACATGAAGCAGCAGGAAGCATTGAAACATCATACTGCGATTTCTAACCTCATTTGGAGCAGCTTCAGTTGACATGGAGCAGGGAGCTTTGCAAGATCCGTCTGGGAGCTCCACTCTCACCAGGAGCAGCTTTTAATGTCATGTAGCAGCAGGAAGCATTGGGACATCAGAGTGATAGATCCAACCTCAACTGGACCGCTTCTATTGACATGGAGCAGGGAGCATTGGGACATCAAACTGGGATCTCCAACTTCAATTAGAGCAGCTTCTATTGAATGGAGCAGCAAGAAGCATTGAAACGTCAGGTTGGGAGCTCCAACCGCACTTGGAGCAGTTGGTATTTACATGGAAGAGGAGGGAGGATTGGGACATTAGGCTGGGGAAAGGATCTTCAACTATTTTAATCTTTAGTAAAATATGATTCAACGACTCAGATGTTAATTGATTTATGATGAATCTTTCCCGGGGAAATAATTGATTCTTTAGATATTAAAGACAAGTCCTGCAAATATTCAACTCATCAAAACGCATTGGTACAGAGAGAAACGGGAGTGATGTTTCATGTCTTTGTCTTTTCTTTTCTGGCCGACTCTGCACTGGTTTACATCACCGGAAGGACGTTTTCAGTCATTTCATGTTGTTCAGTTTCCTGCAAATACGGACAGGTCATTAACGTAATCTAAAACTGAAAATTAACGGGAATATGCGATGTTATGATTAGGCTGGAGTTTACCTCAAGTTATGATGAAAAAGCAGCAAAGTAAGTTGCAATTTCCTTGATAAGCAGTGGCCTCATTGATTGGTTGATCAGATTGTGAATGGTCATTTTTTGAGGACAATTTGAAGAGAATCAATGATGGTGATTATCTTTGTTCTTTGTTCACCTTGTGACTGTTACTGTTATTGCTCATGTCCTTCTTAACACCACAGCTCTTTCGCGTGTAAAATCTCGGCTGTGCATCTGGCCAGTGGTATAACCATTCGTATAGCTGGCTACGGATCAGGCAGTTGTAAGTTCGACTTTTACTTGGCACAAGCGCATTGTGGAGATTCATCATACATACAAACTATTCATTTTTGTTCTGCTGAGGTGGATAATACTTGAAATTTTCATCTCCACGAACGAAAATTCTTTCACTGTCTTCGATGATTTAAACATTACCAAGAACAATCAGAGTTAAAATCACACAGCACCAGATTGTATCGAACAGACGTATTTGGAAGCATCAGTGTTCCATACACTGCTTCTTCATCAGGTATTTGTCAACTGTTGGAATCTAAAATGGCTTTGTGTGATTTTTAAATTTGGCCGCCCCAGTCCAACACCAACACCTCCAAGTCATGGGTATCATCGACACCACGAACGGTTTGTTAAAGTACAGATGATCTTCCAAAAGATCGCGCATATTGACAAACATGCCAAGTTTCTGCAGAAAAACACCCACCTGGTGAAGGAGCGGCTCTCTGAAAGCTAGTGCTTCCAAATACACCTGGTGGACTATGCCCTGATATTGTGTAATTTTTAACTTTGTCTACTCAACTCAAACACTGGCACTTCCATATCATAGACAACATCAGTCATTGTTGTGGTTCTGTTCTCTGAGCTGGAAGTTTTTGTTGCAAACGTTTAGTCCCCTGGCTAGGCGACATCATCAGTGCTTGGGAGCCTCCTGCGAAGCGTTTCTTTGATGTTTCCTCCGGTGTTTATAGTGGTCTGTCCCTGCCGCTTCCGGTTGTCAGTTTCAGCTGTCCGCTGCAGTGGTTGGTATATTGGGTCCAGGTCGATGTGTTTGTTGATGGAGTTTGTGGATGAATGCCATGCCTCAAGGAATTCCCTGGCTGTTCTCTGTCTGGCTTGCCCCACGATAGTAGTGTTGTCCCAGTCGAATTCATGTTGCTTGTTGTCTGCGTGTGTGGATACTAAGGATAGCTGGTCGTGTCGTTTCGTGGCTAGTTGATGTTCATGAATGAGGATTGCTAGCTGTCTTCCTGTTTGTCCTATATAGTGTTTAGTGCAGTCCTTGCATGGTATTTTGTACACTATATTCGTCTTGCTCATGTTTGGTATCGGGTCCTTCGTTCTGGTGAGTGGTTGTCTGAGCGTGGCTGTTGGTTTGTGTGCCGTTATGAGTCCTAGGGGTCTCAGTAGTCTGGCAGTCAGTTCCGAGATGCTCCTGATGTATGTTAGTGTGGCTAGTCCTTTTGGTTGTGGTATGTATGTCCGCGTTCCGTGGTCTTTCTCTTAGGCATCTGCTGATGAAGTTGCGCGGGTATCCGTTTTTGGTGAATACCTTGTGTAGGTGCTCCTCTTCTTCTTTTTGCAGTTCTGGTGCATTGCAGTGTGTTGTGGCCCTTTTGAATAGTGTCCTGATGCAGCTTCATTTGTGTGTGTTGGGGTGGTTACTTTCGTAGTTTAGGACTTGGTCTGTGTGTGTGGCTTTCCTGTATACTCTTGTAGTGAATTCTCCGTCTGGTGTTCTCTGTACCATCACGTCTAGGAATGGGAGTTGGCTATCCTTTTTTTCTTCTCTCGTGAATCGGATTCCTGTGAGTGTGGCATTAATGTGCCGCTGTGTTTTTTTCAGGAACAGGAAGACAAATGGGATGAGGGACGGACGAGAGAGTTAGGGAGAGTGCGAGGGAAAGACATCTTCAAGAACTTTTGGGTTAAAATCCTGATACATGAAACGCAGAAATATCAGAGAACTAAATTCGATAGAAAACAACTCATCACCTTGGAGAATATTATGTGAAAACGATTAATTTCTTACCGTGTTTCACCAAAATGCCTTTGAGAAAACTAACCGCCATGATGTGGATTCAAGCCGAATTCGCTGCAATCACAATGCAGAATACGAACTATTGAACGGTTACAGCATTCCACAGACAACGCTTGAAAACTGCAACCAGTATGGTAGTGGAGTAAATGTCAGGAAGAATTTATAATATCAAGACTTAGCGACAGGCATGTGGGAACACAGAATGTACCGAATCTTTAACCTTAGCGTCCCCAGAGACTGTAGAGATTCCATGAATGAGAGTATTGAAGAATGGGATTAATGAGACTCTCCAAACTCTTGGGACAGTGCAGGATATTGTTGAAATGTATGCTTCAATAGCATTATAGTTTAACATCGGCTACTTCATCACTTTGCCCACACAAGGCAGTACCAACTGCTGCATGCAATCACACATACTCCCAGGTCTGGACCCGGAATCAGAGAAACTGGGTGAAGCATAGACGAAGATCCAATCGGAAATTGGGATGGAATGACGAGAGAGAGGCGCATGTATTTCCGAGGTTGGGACAGCTCCTGGTCAAAAGCGGGGCGGAAGGAAATACTTTCCCCCATTTATAATATTATGACCATGAACAGTACATGTTGCTGAGAATGCCGTTTGGCGCATCTCAAGCGTGTGGAGACTTTACCTTTGGGGCGGCAAGGTTCGAAATTTCATTTTCCTGTTTGGATCAGTGTTTTTGACATTGACAGTAGGATATGCTTTTGTCGCATCAGCTCAGAATCAGCTTCTTGTTCCCAGTAAATACTGCAACCTGGAGAAGGTGGTGCTGTGGTTTTATAATAAACTCGTCATCCGTGGGAACTCACACACGGAACTGGTAATGTTAAAGTTCGACGAATAAAACCTGGAATGAAAGCCTGACCTCAGGAACAGAGAACATGCCTTTAATTTCCTGCAATCCATTCATGCATATCGCTTATGCAGGGGATGCCACCATCTTCACCCAATCCGGCCTACTTGTGACTCCAGGACCTGAACAGCATAGCTGACCCCTAATCCGAAAATGACGACCGTGTGGGAAAGCAGGCCATTCGGCCCTTCCCGTCGACACCATCCCTTCGAAGCGCATCTTATCAGACCCACACTCCATACCAATTCCTTTCCCCTTCATTTTCCATGGCTGATCCCAGTAACCTGTACACCTTCAGACTGTGGGAGGAAACTCACACAAGCAAAGAGAGAATGTGAAAAATGCACACAGTCACATGAGATTGGGATCGAATCCATGTCTCTCATGCAGCGAGACAGCAGCGAATCACGAAGAACAACAAATGCTGTCCTGAGCAGCGACATCCACACCCTGTGGGTATATCGGGAAGAATAAAAACACGTTCACAACATGGACAACGGGACTTGTGTCTGCGTGGACATGAGTTGAACCTATCATTCTTCCTGGGTAGATACAAGGACACCGATATCACAGATAAACCAGCGCAATGCGGGATTCAATTATCTGCTGAAGTGGAAACTTATCTACTCAGTCAAACTGGGGACAGACTATTCAACATTCCCGTGTGTGGGAAGGGCTCAATGAGCAGAAGAACCTCCAAAGTAACCAGCAAGATTACATATTCCAGAAGGAGATCAATTAAACTGTCAACGCTGTTGTTAATCCCAACCAGCTGCCAGTTTAATAGTGTCAAAGTCATAGACTCACACAGCATGAAAACAGGCCTTTCACTCCTACCAACTCATACTGCACATAATGCCAAACTAAATGAGTCGCATCTGACGGCTCTTGTAACTGCTGAGGGTTAATAATGCCCTTGTGATATTATTACTGCATTGTTAATATGAATGTCCAGATATAATTCTATGGACACGGGTTCAAACCCTGGCATGGCAGATGCTGGAATTTTATTTAAATAAATACCTAGAGTCTAATGATGATGTTGAATCAGTTGTTATGGATCTGATTCACTAATTCCTGATAGGGAAGGAAACTGCCATACCTATCTGGTCTGGCTGGTATGTGACTCCAGATCCATAATATCGTAGTTTATTCTGAACTTTCCTCTGGGCAATAAATAATGTACTAGTCATGAATGAATAGCTTTTGTTAATCCCACTGAAAGTTTCCAATTCATTTATCGATCCAAATATCCTGTAACTACTGTAAATGTACTTTCATTCATCACTGCCTCAGGAAGTGAATTGCACACATAAATTATTCTCTGTTAAACAAAAAGCCTCTCATGTCTTATTTTAAATCCCTCTTTTCATTTTAAATATTTGCCCTCTCGTCTTGAAGTGCCCCTCCTTGAAGAAATGATAGTTACAGTTAACTCTAGCTGAACTCTCAAAAATTTATAAATGTCTATCAGGTCGCCTTTCAAATTCCAGTGTTTGAGTGAAAATATTCTCAGCCTATCCAGCCTTTCGTTATAACACAAACCTTCCCCACTAGCCATACACTGGTATCCCTGTTCTAAACCTACTCCAGCTGAATATTTTCCTTGCTATTACTGGGCGACAAGAACTGGACACAATATTCCAGAACAGGCATCACCCAATGTCCTATTCAACTTCAACATAACATACCAACTCCTACTCTCAAAGGACTGAGCAACGAAGGCAAGATGACAACTTTTTTAACCATTCTGTCTATATATGAAGCAAACTAAAAAGAATTATGTACTTGCATTCCTGGCCTTCGTGTCCCACAACACGATTCAATGCCCGATCATTAATTGTATAAGGTAAAAACAGTGACTGCAGATGCTGGAAACCAGATTCTGGATCAATGGTGCTGGAAGAGCACAGCAATTCAGGCAGCATCCGAGGTATAAGCCCTACTCTTATTTGATGTAGCAAAATGCAATACTTATCCAGATTGAACTCTATGTGACATTTTTCTGCCCAAAGACGCATTGGATTAAGAGCCTTCTGGAATCTTAGATCACCTTCTTTACAGTCTCCAATTCGGCTGTCCTCTGCAAGCTTATGAACCATGGCTTCTACGAGTTCTATTGTTTTCTCATTTCGGTCAACGATTTTTAATTATTTGTCGTGGCCATCATTTAGCAGTTTGCAAATCATGTAACAATTAGTCATGTAGTTAACCATGAGGAAGAATGCCATAGACTGCAGGGAGATTGGAAACAATTGGCAAGAAAATGTGCTGAAAGGAATTCAATCCAGTTAAGTGGGTGATAATGAATTTGGGGAGGAACAATGATAAAAGTGTGACTGTTAACAGTAATAAAAGAGAAATTCGAGTAGGCATTCACGAATGTTTGAAGATGATTGGGCAAGGGATCAAGTCTCACGGAGTAAGAGATACTTTCTGTTCTTGACAGCAGGTGGGAACATAAGAGCAGGGAAATGATGCTGGAACTTTAGCAACTGCCTGTTCAGAGATGAGTCAGGGGACCGGCCAAAAGTCTGGTCATTATGTTAATCTTTTTTTTTTCCGGAAGAATGATAAAATAGAAGATGGAGGGCGGAAAGAGACCATTTGGCCCATCAAGTCTGGATCAGCACTAAATCAGATCTTCGCTGACAATGTTTCAAGGCAGGCTGGCACGTTCCTTGGTGGGAAACTTGCAGATTGAGGTCATTCAATGCATACGTCCATAAGACAATAGAGCAGAAATTAAGCCATTCAACGCAGTGAGTCTGCTCTGCTTTCTGTCCTGCGAGCGCACCTTGCCTCCGACACCATGGGCTCTTATCTTATTCTGTGAAGGCAAATATCAAAGGCCTTCATGAAGTCCAGATACATAACATCCAATGGCTCTCCTTGGTCTACCTTCCTCGTTACTTCCTCAAAGCGGAATTCTTACAGATTTATCAAGCATGGCCTCCCCTTGTTGAAACCATGCTGACTTTGCCTTATTTTTACATACACTTCCAAGTATTCAGAAATTTCTTCCAACGCAATAGATTCCAGGACCTTACCCACAACCAAGTTTCGGTTGATTGGTCTGTAATTTGCAGCTTTTGTGTTGTTTCTTTTTAAAACGGAGTGTCACGTTTGTGATTTTTCAGCCCTTTAGCAGCCTTTCTGATTCTAGCGATTCCTGAAAGTTCTCCCCTAACGCATGCACGATTTATTCAGTTGTCTACCTGGTGGGTACTCCACCTGATCCAGATGATTTATCCACCTTCAGGCCCTTCAGTGCTTCTTGCACCTTCTCAGTGATGGCACGAGACTCACTTCTGTTCCCCCATTCTCTTGTATGTTTGGGTATAACTCATGTCTTCCACTGCGAAGACAGGCACAAAATATTTTTTCAGTTCCTCAACCCATTGTCGACTTCTTCCTCTCTTTTGCGTTTATACAAATAAAGAAACAACTGCAGTCTTCCTTTATATTCTTAGTTTTCTTATATTTAATCTTCTCCCAACTCATTTGTTTTGTTGTTGCCCTTTGTAGGTCTTTGTGAGTTTCCAATCCTCTAATTGCTCACTGCCCTTCGCCACATTATATATTTTCTCTTTTGCTTTTATGCTATTGATGACTTCCTAAGTCAGCCATTGTTGCCGCATTCTCCCTGCACCATTCCTCATTTTCCACACGATGTGTCTCTGATGTGTCTGCTGAGTTATGCTCAGACACACCTGCCATTGCATTTCCACTTTCCTGCTTTCTTGCTAGGCTCCTCACCTCACCAATTTCATCCAACTCCTCCCTCATGCCTCTGTAATTGTCTTTATTCAACTTTAAAACCATTAACTCTGATCGTATATTCTCCCTCTCAAATTGCAGGGTAAATGTGATGATGTTATCATCACCGCCTCCTAAGGGTTCCTTTATCTTCAGCTTCCTTGTCACGTCTGCCTCGTTGCACAACTCTAAATCCAGTATTGCTTGTTCCCTACTTGGCTCCCCCACATGCTGCTCCAAAAATCCATCTCGACCACATTTCACATTTGAATTGAATTGAATTTATTGTCACGTGTTCTGAGGCACAGTGAAAAGCTTTGTCTTGCGATCAATACAAGAAGATCGCAGTGTTAAGTAGCATAGATGTATAAAGAAAATGTAAACATATAATATGTTGGCCTTTGTGATTGTCCAGGCCGAGTTCACCACTCGCTGTGTCTCCGATATTGAATGGTACAGATGCCATACCTGTTACTGAAACATCCAGACAGAATGCTCTCAATGCCGCACCAATATACGTTGGCAAATGTATTCGTAGTAGTGCTTCAAGTGATCATCAAGTAAAAAAGAAACATTTCCACCAGCTTTGCGAGATGTCATCATCACACATATATCCCTCTCCCGTCCTTGCCCATCATCTACAGGGACCATTCCCTACAGGAAACCTTGTTGCACTTTGCCTTCACTCCCAACACCTCCCACAACTCGCCCCATGGAGTCTTCCCACTGCATCGCTGCTTTTGTGACACATAAATGCATAGAACCTAAAAACCCGAGCAGGTGTAGGCTGTTCGGCCCTTCAAGCCTGCTCCGCCGTTCAATGACATCATTGCTGATCTTCCTAAAGACTTAAATCCGCTTACTCGCCCTCTCACTCTATCGCTTACTTCATTTATTGTTCAAAAGAAGTATCGCTCTTATCCATAAAAAAGCTTTGTTGTACCAGCATCAAGTTCTTCGCTGGGCAAGGTTTTCTAAATAGTAATATCCGTCTGAGTGGAGAAGGTCCTTCTGAACTCAGTCCTAAATCTGCTCCCTCTAATCCTGAGACTATGCCCTCCTGTCAGAACTTCACCCGCAATGTGGAAACATCCTTTCCAATGATACCTAATCTATTCCGTTCAAAGTAAGATTCCCCGCTCATTCTTCTAAATTTCAAAGAAAATAATCCTAATCTACGTAGTCTCCCTTTATAGGCCACCCCCCTCATCTCCTGAGTCAATCTAGTGAACCTCCTCTCCACCGCCATCACACACCCCATTCCGCCCAGTGCCAGTACATCCGTTCTCAAGTAAGGAGACCAGAAGTGCACGCAATGCACCAAGGATAGCCTCACCAGCACCTTTTACAGCTGCAACATAACATATCTGCTTGAACCTTCATGAACTTACGTTGCATCTGTCGAATTTCTATTGAGATGCCCCGCTACGTCTTCCTTGATAATAGGCTCAAACATCTTCCCAACTGCAGAAATTAAGCTAACTAATCAATAATTCCCAATCTTTTATCCACCTCCCTTTTTAAACAGTGGTGTCACACCAGCTGTATTCCAGTCTGCTGGGACTGCCACGCAGTCTAGTGAATTTGAAAATTGCCACTAGAGCACTTGCTGTTTCTCCTGCCGTCTCCTTTCATACCCTGAAATGCATTCCCTCACGGCAAGGAGACTTGTCCATCCTCAGCTCCATTAGCTTGCCTAACACTACCTCTTCCGTAATAATGTTTGTTTCCAGGTCCTCACCTGCCTTTCTCTCTTTGCCACATACTGGCATGTTATTAGCATCCTCCACTGTGATGACTGACACAAAATACCTGTTCAATGCCTCGGTCATTTCATCACATCGCAAGACTAAATGTCCCTTCTCATCCTCGAAAGGACCGATCTTTACTTTAGTCACTGTTTTTTTCGTTTTATATTTTTATAGAAACTTTTGCTATCTGTCTTTGTATTCTGTACTAGTTTGTTTTTCCCCTCATGTTTATCTTTAAAGTTTTCTCTCTCTTCCAGTTTCATGCTGTTCTTTGCCACTTGGTATACCTTCTCTTTCACTCTGATAGCCTCCCTTATTTCATAAGACACGCATGGCAGATTACTCCTTTTCTTACCGTCTTTTCTTTTCACTTGAATATACTTTTGATGAGCACTTCTACAAAAACATCGTTTTAGGGAGTCCTCCACTGCTCGCTATCTGTACCACCATATAACCTTTGCTTCCAGTCTACTTTAGCCAGGTGCACTCTCGTTCTATTTTTGTGCCCCCTGTACGTGCACAGGACCCTGGTATCGGATCTTCTCATCATACTTCTCATCTGAATTCTAAGTTCTGCCATATTGTGATCACTATGAGATCATTAATTATTCCTGTTCCTTTACACATTGCTTTCTCCCTCGTCGGTTCCACTGCATATTGTTCAAGAAGACTATCACGGGTACTCTCAACGAACTCCACCTCAAAGGTACTGTGACCAAGCTACATGTAGATTAAACTCCCTAATGATAAAAACTGACCCACTTTTACAGGCATTGCTTATTTATTTGATTATTGCATTTATTTGATTATTGATGTTATTATTTGCTGGCCTATAGACTGCACCTGTCAGTGACTTGTTTTTCTTAGAATTTCTACTTTCCACGCAAATTAATTCAAACTCATTCTCCATAGAACATACATTCTCTCTCCACGCAGCCCTGATGTCGGCCTTGAATAACAGAGAGACGCCACCTTCTTTACACTGCTGTCTGACCTTCCAAATAGTCTCGTACTCCTGGATATTTAACTCACAGTCGTGGCCTTCCTGTAACCGTGCCTCTCTAATGGCTATTAAATCATTTTCATTTATGTTGATTTGTGCCATTAACTCTTCAACCATGTTATGAATGCGACGAACATTCAGGTGAAGTGCTTTTTTGTTAGGTTTCTTGTCCTCATGATTTATCTAATAATATCACCTTTTGCTTCATTTCTCTCCTCACCTGTCCATTGACGTCTTCCCTCCTTTGATTCCAATGGCCCAAACAGACCTTCCAGTTGAATCAACATATGAACTGCATTTTACGCAATCCACTCTACTACAATCACTGCTCGCAATGTGGCTTCCACTATCTGTGGGAAACGAAGTTTGGACTGGGTGACCACACTGCAGAACATCCATGTTCTGCCTTCAAGAAGAGTTTCAGCGAATCTCAAGGAAGAACACCACCTCAGTTTCTATTTAGGGAGTCTGCAGACCTCCAGACCACGTATCAATTTCAATTTTTTTAGGGCCTGAACTCTCCCATGTCCTATTCCCCTATCGCACACGCCAGGCCTTGTTGTCACATAATCTTCGCTACTAGCAGTCACATATGGTTCGCTACTAGCAGTCTCCATTAACAACTATTCACCCTGATAGCCAGATCATCATCCGTTCATTTGTCCAACTGTTCTTCTCTCTATTTGAACTCTATCCCTACCTAACATTAACTCCTTACCCTCCGCCAACCACCACTATATCTTCTGCAGATAGACCAACATTTTCCCAGCTATCGTCAGTTCTGCAGAATGGTCACTGGACTCTAAATGTTAACTCTGATTTCTTTTTTCAGATGCTACTAGACCTGCTGAGTTTTTCCAGCACCATCTGGTTTTGTTCTAGTTAGAGTCGGATACTGTGAATGTTCGAGGAAGAATGACTGCACATGGCCTGGTAGAAGCTTGATACTGCGCTTGTGAAATTATCCCTTGCACAGAAGACAGAACTGTGTTCCTGTTGAAAAGTTCTCTTGTGGATAGTTCCCATTACAAGGTGAGCCATCGGCATCAACTACTTTGGTCAATGAAGACAGTAATAATTTCTGCCGCAGTTCTATCCTGGATGTGATGAAAAGCAGAGGGAAAAACATCCTTCATGTCAGATGTGAACGGATTGGAGTCCACGCAGAAGGTATAATCTAGTCTACTCAGATAGAGAACGCTTTCTCACGGTAACAATGTTCCATTGGGTATTAAAGCTACATGGTTTGTTGCCGCAAAGGCTAAACACAGCGTTTTCCAGTTAAAATACGTGGATGTGTTCCCTCCAGTGTGACAGTACAGTTGTGTATAGTTGTGAATAGGATAACTGGATGAATCACTTTACACATTCAGCTGGCGAACAGTCCTTTTGTGGGAAGAAATTTGTATAGAATGCAGGAAGATGCACTGAGAGGTTCTTGATCAGTTTCCTATAGGAGCTGAGACAATATTGGAGGTTTTGAGAGTCTTAAACGTGGACAAATCCCCAGCTCAGTGTGCAGTTTTATCTCACGTTGCTCTGTGAGACAAAGGAGCAATTTGAGGAGTTCTGACCAATGTTTCACTTTCCTCTTTGACCACAGGGGAGTTGGTCGAGGTCTGCACGACTACTAATAGGGTTCCACTTTTTAACAAGGCAGATAGAAACAAACTAGGGAAATACAGCCAAGTGAGTCTCACAGGAGTGGTCAGGAAAAGTTTGGGGAAACCTCTGAAGGAGAGATTTAATTGCAACTTGTCTAGGCAAGGTTTGATCAAGTAGTCAGCATGGTTTTGTCAGAGGAGGTAATGCCTAACAGATCTGTGGCCACAGACAAAGTAAGTGTCATTGTATGTTCTTAGGTGGTGGGTTTGGGTTCCTGTCTAAATACTATTGAAAATGGAATTGTAGGCAGACATGTTGTGGCCAAGTAAATGTTCTGAGGAAGTGATCAGAGGGGAGTGAAAGTGATGAAGTGTATGTGGGTTTCACTGAGATCCCACACGGGAGACTGATAACACGGTAAATACATAAGCAATACACGATCACGTGGTGTCAGAGAAATTCAGCTCAATGGATCAGAGACCAGATACGATTAAACAAATTGACATCGCGGAAAAGACATTAACCAGCACGACACAGAACTGATTCTCCGCACAGATGGCCAGAATGTTCTCCCCCAAGCAGAGGGTACAGGCAGGTTTCATAGGGGTACAAAACAAAGGGGATAATTGTAAAGCAGTAACAGTACGGTGGTGAAAATTGTAAAGCGATTAAAACAAGAATAAACTGAATGGAATTTAGACAAGAGTCTGACAGTAACAATTCAACTGTAATTGACACTGGAGATTCCAGCCATCTCCCTTAATAAGTGAGAATGTCTTCTCGGGGATTCTTAACAGTATTTCCTGTCTGCACGAGTATGCGTATGTGTTCCTTCTCCTGGCATTCAGTTATGTCCATTGTGTTCCTCCTGGGAGCAAAGTCTTCCGTGGTCTCTCAGTCTGCCTCTTTATTTATGCGCCATCGTTTTATATGGGAAATGAACTTGTGCTTAGGGTATTAGGACTGAAGAGATGATCGAGGCTAGGAGCTTACTGTGAAGGCTATTTGAGAAGTGTTTTATTTGGTTTGGGAATAGCTTAGAATATCTGGATTCTCTATTCGCCTCTTTGGCCAAAACTGAGGCATTGTGGGTGTGTTCTCTGTGTGTTCGCAGGCATGATTTCTGTGTTTCCTTGACATGCTTCTGTGTTTTTTATGTGTTTATGCTGTGGGTGGAGAGTGTAGCAGATTTTCTCCCACAGTTCACACTTTTCTTGTTAAGAGCATGTTGAAAAAGTACAATATAGCCCGGACCAGGTAGGCTATCAGATGGTGGGGTTTCAGTGTCAGACAGGTAGTAGTCAGTGTCTGAACCTGACCAAGCGTAGTTTGTGTCAGTGGAGGGGATTTCACTCCACTTGTTCAAGCTGGTTTGTGAGGAGAGCAGGGGTAAAAGTGCTGTACAAAACCGGCAGCAAAACATACGGAGGCCCATGACCAGGATATTGATCCTCACAACCGCAATACGGGATATTAGTTCCTCTAGTAGTTCAGTGCCCCGTGAGCCAAGCCAGGAGGTGGCCCAGGTCCACAGGTCCCAGTGGGACTCCGGTTCATTTTGAACATCAGCAGCCTGTGGCAAGTGGTGTGTCAGGTCTGTTATATTTTCGCTGGGGTCAGGGACGTAGGTACAGCAGTCTGTGCCAATGAAGGTGCAAGTGCCCCAGTTTTGGCCAGCCAGTTTTCCAGGGCCATTCTATTTTGTAGGGCGACAGTGCGAATGGCGACAGCCTCTGCATTCAGCTGGGCAAGTACTTCAGCCGTGGCATGTTATCTCCTCTAGCGTGGTGGCCAGTTGATATGCCTCTATGTCAAGGTGCAGGGTTTCGTAAGTGGACATTAAACGGGGGTGGGGGGTAAACGTGTCTGGCAGTGAGGGCGCGTTTTCTGTGGGGAATAAACTTCTGGAAGGGAGACGACTGGGAGTGGTAAATGAGTGGTACCATATACCATGTGTCAGACCATGACAACGCCAGCCGGGGTATGCCTTGTGGCCGCAGACAAAATAAGTGTTATTGTATATTCTTAGGTGGTGGGTTTTGGTTCCTGTCTAATTATTATTGAAAATGGAATTGTGGGCAGACATGTTGTGGCCAAGTAAATCTATGATGCTGCACTCTGCTACAGACCAGAATGCTGCAGGTTTCAAGAGCAGTGAGTTAGTTCTCCACCTCCACCCAACCACCCATGCAGATGGCTGACTTCTCGTTAGGCAGATGGTCCTCTGCATGACACCCGTGCGGTGTTGTCAGTGATGGTTAAGGTTGGGTTTTCATTTGAGAGGTTGGGTTTTCATTTGAGACTGCGGATTTCCAGCAGTCTGAGCTATTAGCCACATGTATGGCCGGTCAGGTTAGCAGACTGAGCACTGTGTTCCCGAGGACCTGTCCAGATTCAGCCACAACTCCGCCATTCCTGCGGTGTTAAAAGGGACTGCACCGTGGGAAATGCGCCGGTGGGAATGTTCAGGTACATCGGCACAGACACAGCAGCTGATCTCATTTACCCTCTGGGCATACCTGTGGGTCATGTCAAGGAAAATGTTCACCAACGGCTCAAGGTGGATTAAGTGCCCTGTTCTGTGTGCCCTGTTACTGATCAGTGGAGAAGTGCACGTCAGCCCAAAAGTGATGATCCCGATGGCTGCAGGGAGCAGCTGGATCCCTCTGTGGTGTCTGGAACAGTATCCTGTTCTCCTTGGTTGTCGTTCTGTGGAGGCTGAGCCCTCTTTCACCGGGTTGCATTCTGTTCTCCCTTGGAGCGTGACAGCTGTCGTGCTCGTGAGACAGACCAAGAGTGATCCTTTCCATCTACGGGAGAGAGAATCTTTCGGCAGGGACTGTCATGTTACCTAGTGCCCAGTTAAAATGGGTGAAGTGGTTCCTGCAGTGGTGTGAACACCGCAGCTTTTTATTTGTTTGTTTGTTTTTGTTTTACCCGCACACTATCGCCTAACTACGGTAGTGCTTATTTTTTTTCCCCAGTTGTGTGTGTACCAGTTTGAGACAGAGAAGGACACAAGATACGCAAATCTGTATTCAGTTCCCATCAGCAGGAAGAAAAGAAACACCCAAGTGCCCAGTATACCGCAGCTTTTAACAAATCATGGTTTAAAGTAATCCTTCTCATAAGGGCTTGAACGTAATCCAAGAGCGTTTCCTGTGTTAAGAGCAGCACCGTGTCTTTGGCTAGTTTTGGCGATCCAGAATCTGTGGGAATTGGTCGTTCCGTTCGCACTTCAAAGGGTGTGATTTCCGTTATTCGGTTTCACTGTCCTGTTACTGTATAAAACACCAGTGGCTGGCCATCTGGCCAAACTATTCCTGTGTCCTGAGTGATTTTGGGGAGGGTGGTTTTGAGGGTGACGTTCATTCTCTCCACCATTCCTGATGACTGGGGGGTGGTACAGAATGTGGTATCTCCAGCGTATCCCGAAGGTGTAACTGTCAGCAGTAATGAAGTTTGTGGTGAAATAGGCCCCACCCCCCATATGTTTCTTAGCGCCCTGGGATATAAAACCTCTTGTAATAACGTCCTGCAGGATACATTTTACCACTGCTCTGGTGGCATTTTTTTTGTTGATGTGTAATGACTCTACCCATTTTGAAAACATATCGACAATAACTAGGACACGTTTGTATTCCTCTCTCTGAGGCATATGGACAAGGTCAGTTCGAATTTGGGTGAATGGACCCTCAGGAATTGGTACGTAATCATGTTTGACCATCGGCTTCCCTGCATTTTACAGTAGACAGATGAGGCACTGTGACAGCAGGGCTTGGGCAGCTGCAGCGATTCCCGCTGCATTCCCAGAATGGCTGACAGCATCTTGTCTGTGCGTCCGATTCCGAGTGCCGCCAAGGTCAGTGACTGCAGGTAGGCTTTCAGGTAGATGATGCAGCCATCGAGGTGGGTAAGAACCTGTAAGGATGGTGAGTGCACGGCATCAATGTGGGCCAATGCGGCCCTCTCTTCTGGTGTGGCGAATTGCTGAACTGCTCGGACTGCATTAAGAGGGTCAGGGGACTCTGGAAGTTTCACCACCCTGGGGGTCTACAGGGTATAACTGACCAGGGGTAGTGCAGATTCCCGGGTGGCTGCATCAGCAGAGGCATTTGCTAATGGGATGGGGTCGGTGGCAGATTTGTTGGCATCATATATTATAATAGCGACAGCGGCGGGTAGCAGGTCTGCTTCTCGGATGTTGGCAATGTGTGCAGCATGTTTGATTCGTCTCCCTGCTGAGCCGATAAACCCCCCTGTTTCCATATTGTGCCAAAGTCCTGAACGACTCCAAAGGCACATCTGGAGTTTGTGTAGATAGTGACTGTGCTACCCTGTGCCAGTTTGCAGGCTCTGGTGAGAGCAAAGACATCTGCCACCTGTGTGGAAACCCCATGTGGTAATGCAGCTGATTCGAGAGTGGTGAAGGGGGTGCAGAGGATATGTCCTGCTAATATGTATTGGTCTGATGGCAGGAAGGAAGAGCCGCTGGTGAAAAGAATCTGATCAGGGTTTTGTCAGACCTTTCAGGCCACCTGCTGAACCACGCGAAAGTGAGGACTGCAGATGCTGGAGATTACAATAAAGGTGAGAATGGTGCTGAAAACCACAGCAGGTAAGACAGCATCCGAGAAGCAGGAAAATCAACGTTTGTGGCAGGAGCCATTTGTCAGGAATGCTGAACCAGGTCCAAGAAGTTGTGGTTGTCTGCAGAATCATGTTAGGTGAGCAGAATTAGGGTGGTGGGTATCAAAGCTAGGGCACGGTGTAGGGAAAGGTTAACCTAGATCACCAAGCGACCTGATGACCAGTTCTCTGAGTTGCAGTAAAATGTTGGATTGCTGCTAAATTCAGCAGCAGGAAGATTGACAGTAGGACAAAACAATACACGGGTGATATAGCACAATGGCGGTGGCCTTATCCACTCTTATTGTGGCTGCTGCCAACGCGCACAAGCATTCCACTCATAACGGTGGTAACTAAACAATAGAAAACGCAACAGGGTGACGGAGATCCCCATGAAGCTGTGTTAAAATGCCAGATGCGAACCCTTCTGGCTTCGTTACATAAAAACAGAAGGGCCGGGATTAATCTGGACTCCCAGAGCAGGAGTGGTAATTATTTGTTGCTTCAGTTCAGTGAATGGCCATTGCATTTTGGATCTTCACTCCGTTCTATTTACGGGAGGCTGCCTCCCATAAAGGTGCATTAATAGCACAATCGGCAGGAGTCCAAGGCCTGCATTTCTTTACCAGCCCCAGAAACACTTGCAGCTGCCTGTTTGTGGCAAGTAGAGGAAGCTGGGTGATGACAGCCAATTTCTCCATGGACAGTGCTCTGAGGCCAAAGGAAAGATATTAGACATTTTGCTGACAGAGCTCCATTTTCTTGATAGGCACCCTATGCCCATCCTGTGCCAGACTACAGAGCAAGGCCACTGTAAACTGCTTTCATTCATTAGTGGAGGTGGAAGCCAATAGCATGCCATTCGCGTACTGGAGGAACGTGCTGTGGCATGGTAGGTGAAGGGTGGACAGGGTGAGGTATACTGCAGCGGCACAAATTTGGGGCTCTCAAATACCCTTAGGGAAATCCGGCCCATGATTGTTGCAGCCACCATATGTAAAAACATAAAGTTTCAGGGAACAACTTAATGCAGAATGATGCTGAGCAAAGGTCGATTACAAGAATATCAGGAGGAGGAGGCGGGTTCTGATCAGGAGGGCATTTGTGTCCGAGTCTACTGGGAAACAGGGGAAAACAATGGCATTGACAGCCCTAAGGTTTTGCACAAAGCGCCATTTTCATAGTCTTCCACGCTTCGGGATAGTTAAGAAGGGAGTGTTGCATGGGCTGGTTGTGGGCCCGAGGATTCCCTGTTGCAGAGGTGATTCAATAACTGGTTTGATTCCCAATACTGTCACGGGTAATACGGGTATTGTTGTACTGATGGCAGGATTGCTCCCTGTCTGAGTGTAACTGTACGTGATAGGGCGGAAAATACCTGGCCTGCAAAGGTCTTTGCTGTGCCCACAGTGATTTTGGGATGTCAGCTAATAAGAGTAGGCTTTCGTTGGAGGAGACGGTGCATGGGCTTTGTTTTGTAAAAGTAGATGTAGTAATGCGGGAACACAGCACACACAAAACTCGCCCTATCCAATCAGTGTCAGCTCTACTAAAGGGTCTGTGTCTTGCCTAAAGGGTGTGAAATGTATTGTTGGTTGTACAATATGCCCTATCATGGTTGTGAGATCTTTGGGGAGCCACGTGTTCTTAATTATAAAGGATTGTGCGGGACTGCCGTTGGGTCTTTGCAGGCCAGCCTGCTCTGCGCTGAGTTGCACGTCTGCTGCAACACTCTGTGGTCTGGCAAAGTATCTGACAGTGTTGGAAAGTGGGGAGGTGAGCTCGAGATGCGAGTCCATGAGTGGAGGATATGTGGGTAGGATCTGGCGGGCACAACCAGGGGCATGAGCAATATACTAATCTCAAAATTAACAGCAGGGCTATTCCAGACTACTGTTTCAAATATCCTGGAGCCTTAGTGCACGGCCACATTCCAGAAAGTGCTGAAAAGGGAGAAAGAAAGAACACAATAAGAATGGGCAATAAAAAGCGAATTTCAGCAATTAGATTCTCGATTAGATTTCCTTTCCATTCCGCCGTGTCCAGGACAGAAAGGAAGGAAATGGGAGAAATTTCTGTTCAAATAACGGCGGATAGAGTCACGGTAGGACTATTTTTCCGAAAAAGCAATGAAATAACAGTCTCTCCTCGGGTTCAATGAAAACTCAACTTGCCTGAAAAAAAAACAGCGGCAGTATAGTTGCTTGTGATTTTAGATGTGGGAGGCAAACACGACCATGACAGCACAGAAACTGACCCCTTTGAGAGAGACTGCACTCTCCCACACCGTCGTTAATTTTCAAACAAGCAAACCTACCAGGTCTTTTTTTTTGCTTTGAACACGGCACTTAAACACGCTGCAGCTTTGCTGTTGACCAACAGAAATGGCAGTGGTGGGATTGGAAGCGACGCCCCCTTCGAGACTGGCCACGGTAACACCCGCGCGTGCGTACGACCTATTGTCATACATTTTCAATTGTGCTCTTGAAAAACAACAGATGAAAAAGCACAGGGAAAACATTTCGCGGTCCTTGTCCTCCTCGTATAACAGTTGGGATATGCCCGACTCTGATATCAATTTCACAGCAAATAATGATAGCCCATCAACCAACACAAAACTCAATCGAAAGCTGAATCTATCTTCTGACACTATTTTCAGCTACAAATCTATATGTGAGTGTGAGAATGCATATTCTTCATGATTTGATAAAATAAACATGAGCTGCATGACATTACTGGAATTTCGATTCTTGCTTTGGTAAATTCTTTCGATCATTGCTCGAAACAGAATGGAACACGAAACATACTGGATGACAGGGAAAATGTACAAAGCTGAGCAGGCCGTGTTCCACATCATACCATGCAGCATAGTTTCAGGTACTGCGACTGTTTTGCAGAATAAGCGTCCCAAAGAATGTTCTCCACCTGAAAAGCTGAGGTATCAGGACAATCCGAGAAGGATAGATCACATTGTGAGGATGCTCAAACCTCGGTGTCAGTACGAGTTGACATTTCTTTGTCTTTCACCTTATCAATGCAACTTGCTGCAGAATGTCCAGACATGAGCAACATGGCTGCCAGCTGAGGTGGAAACCAATGTGGGAATCGATGGGAAGCGACTCAGAAAAGTTACAAAATTCCATGGTGCTTATTAGGGAAGCAGTTCTCATCAATGTAAAAGATAGTTTCTGAACATATTAGCAGAAGTCAAAAAGTGATTGTCCCACCCTCCCACCCCACAAGATGTCAAAGAGTTGCTAACTGTACGTGAGTGTTCTTTGTTCTCGATGTGAAAATCTCTCCCGCCTGAATCACCTTCACGTATCTTGTAGTTGAGTGAATTACAAAGCAGGAATTTCACCAAAGTGCAACTGCCTCACTTTGTTATGCCGCTTGCCTCCTCCCCTCCCCCTCCCTGTTTACATTTTCCTGCTTATCTGTGATATTAAGAAAACCAAATGGGAGCGATGTCATTCTGTAGCCTGTCTGTTATTTCCGCAGTCTCAGTTCCAACATGGCTTAAATCTCGGTGCATACCTAAATATTAGTGACCCTATGACAGCACAAATCCAGAGGATCATCTGAGAGTGTAAATTCAGTTATTGCTGTTGCTGATGGAATGAGCTGCTAACGTGCAAAAACATGATTCAGGACTTCTGGTTCTAATTCACGCACGTTGAATAACGGCAGTCAGCTTCCAAATGAGGCCTTTCAGAGACTACTTTGGGATACTTTTGATAGAGAGACTACATTAGGAATCTGTGATGCACGGTGACTCAGCACATCAGCTTTCTTCTTGGTTTTGAACCGGGCCGCCTGTGCGAGGAATGCAAATGCCTTATTGCTTTTCATCGAAGGATCAGAACGCTGTAACTACAGTCTTCAACAGGATGGCGTATGATCAGAAGCCGGTTGGAGAAACATTTAACAACGTTTCGCCCAATACTTAAATGGAATTGCATTACTTTTCACCCTGAGAGCGGATTTGCACGAGCAAACGCCAAGCCAGGTTTGTTGATGGGAAAGCAAGCAGGAAAGATCCATTCTCGTCCATCTAAAAGGCTGCGGTTGGGGACAGGGCTGTTTCTGCCCAGTTTCAAACTGGGGACCTTTCACGTGTGAAGCGATTGTGATAACCACTACACACCAGAGACAAGTCCCGCCAGGGCCTGCGGTTGTTCAGCGGTGCCCAGCACTGTCATTTGCAGTAGTTCTCCGCTTCACCTTTCCATTTCCAATAGCCCATCATTGTCCAGCGGAATTCGCATCATCGAAAAAGTAAAAACATCATGTGAAATTGCTCACAAAATTGCAACAATGTTGTCAATGTTTCGACTGTCGGGTGAGGCTACATAAGCTGGGTCAATTTGCCTTGCAGCTAGCGGCTGGGGCATGATCTTATGGAAAGTTTGCAAACTGAGTATTTAAGTATTTTACCCAAGGTGGGGTGAGTTGAAAACTGGATAGCTTAGGTTTCAGGTGAAAAGGCTAAAAGTTAAACGGGACCTGAGGCACATTTCCTACACAGACAGGTGTGCGTGTATGGAATTGGCTACCAGAGGAAGCGGAGGAGGCTAGTACACTCAGAAAGTTTTAAAGGCAACCGGAGGTGTTTCTGGATCGGAAGGGTTCAGAGGGATAGGGGCCAAGTGCTGGGAAGTGGGACTTGTTTGATTTTGGCAATGTGGTCAGCATGGACGAGATCCACAAAGACGCTGTTTCCACGCTGTGAGCCCCAATAACGTTGTGTTACTTACACCGTCTTGAAAGGATTACTTTGAGCGGGGCTTGCCATCGCTCTCTGTGGCTGTTCACCGGAAAGATAGCATTGTGAAACACTGCAGAACCGAAAGACTTTCTTACTTTTGCCCCGACTGACCATACTCCGTGAAATATTCCCGGATCCTCAGTTGAGGATGTTTGCTCCTGGAAGTTACCTCACAAACCGTGTTATCTCGTAATGTATTGAGCGAATGGCAAAACGGTCAGCATTTAACACGGAACAGAAACAAGGATGTCAAAGCAAATGCATTTTTTCAGACACAGCGAAGCATGAACGCTAAATGTGATACAGACCGTGAGCCATATACTAATCTCACAACTAACAGCAGCGCAATTCCAAACTACGCTTTCAAACATACTGGAGCCTTAGTGCACCACCACTTCCCAGAAAGTGCTGAAAAGAGAGGAAGAAACAACACAATAAGAATGGGCCATAAAATGTGAAGTTCACCAATCACAGTCTCGATTAGATTACCTTTCTCTTCTAATGTCTGCAGGACAGAAATGAAGGAAACTTAAGACCATGTAACATCGTAACTCATTGGAAATAATTCCCTTTCGTCAGAACACCAAATAACGACGAGTAGAGTCACCGCAGGACTTTGTTTCACGACAGCGATGAAGTAACAGTCTCTTTTTAGTTCCAGTGAAAGCTCAACTTGAGTGGAACAAGATGACAGCAGTAGAGTGCAATTTACCGTGGGAGAGACGACCACCGCATGGACTGTGACACCTTTGAGAGTGTTTGCACTCACCAACACTGCATTCAGCTCTCCAATACCCCTGCTTTGATCTTGGCTTTGACCAAAGCAGATTAACACGCTGCAGCAGTGGGATTGGAACTTACACCCGCCGGCCGAAAAGGAACCTGAACCCCGCGGCTTAGGCTGCTTGGCCACGGTATAGAGGCCTGCTTTTGCCCTCCTAGGGAAGTGTGCTGTTTCTGATCCGCAGGACACACTGCAGGATTTTCAGACAGCGCCATCCTCCCTGCGACATGTCCGTGCTGGATAATATTCTGTTGTGTAGATGTGCCCCGGCTTTGCCAACATCACCGTGGTCTGATTCCCTACATTCTGTTGGTCGAACTGTGATTCCACTCTGAATCACAAATGTGTCACAAACCACCTAAGGTGTGCTGGCTCTCCACAGAGATAAATGTGTTTCTCTTTTGGTATCATTCTCTTGCTTTCTTCCTGTAACGCTGCACAATTTCACTTTCAGCATAAACATCGAATTAGTTTTTAAATAACTCGCTTGAAACTGCATCTGTGAATTTCAGGCAGTGCTTTGCAGACACTAACCACTCGCTATGTGAAAACGTTTCTCCTCATGTACATTTTTCTTCTTTTACGAATGACTTTAGAACTCTGCTGAATTGTTCTCGATCCTTTCAGGCGTGGGGATCGTTCCCCCTTCCTTGTTTTCTCTGTCTATCCCACTCATGTCTTGGAAAGGTTTAACAAGGTCAGCTGTCGGCCTTCTGCTCTCCAAGAAGAACTGCCCCAACCTTACAAATCACCTTTATTGTTGACATTCCTCATACACCACACCATTGCCATTGACCTGTTCAGCGCTGTTTCCAATCATTTAATGTCCCCACTTCCTCAAGTTTCATACGCAGAACTGTGCGAACAACCAAGATGGTGGATTTATTCAGAACGGGATTGTGAGGACGAGCATCCTGAAACACTTCGTTCGCTTTCACCACATGTGCGACTGTGCCATGTCTACTAAAATGACACTTCTTACTCCAGACTTCAACGTTATTTCAAGGGGGGCAACTTCCTGATTTAAACCTTTTTTTAATCAAACAGCTGATAGGACTACCGGGCAAAAGTGAAATCAAACGACCAAGGCTCGATGGCGACTTCAAGTAAGACATTCTCACACGCCAGTATTAACACAAGCTACTGAGCGAAGATCATGCCCCTAGACAAGTGGCATTCTTACATTTCCAACACCAAACCAGCTGAAAGTCGCTCAGATCCAACAACATTATACTTTGATCTCGGGTTTCTAAGCACCAAAGTGTTTCAAGGATATGGCCTTCTCATTCCGTCACCTTGTTCACGGGACATTAATGTTTAACCCTTCCACTTGGACTCCATCGGCAGAGTATTCAGTTATTTCCTCTCCACCTGCAAGCAGTTTGAGGCGAGGCAAGCGCGGAAATGCTCGCATCAAGTGCTGGAAATCAGCAAGTTTTATTGTGAACTTTCTGTAAATATTATTTATCTGAGAGACTAATAAAGATGTTGAACTGTTGGGAAAGACAGAATCTACTCCGGATTCTCTACTCTCAAGTAAATTGATGTGAGGACATTTTTGTGCAGCCTGTTTGCTGTTCAGAATCCATCTTCACAGCAATCCTGCAGAAAGGCTTTTGTAACAGTGACATCGGTTTCTTTGCTGCAATCGGGCAGCAGTTAACCCTGAGCCCCCGCTGTCCTAGATGAAGAGAATGCGAATGAAACCCTCAGTCACTGAGAATCATCCCCACGGTCCTGAGCTGCGGAGCTGCAGACAGTCTAACACGGAAGGGAGGGTTAACAATGAGACATTATTTCACCATCAGCCACTCTGTGCCAGAGACTGGACGAGGGGCAGCATCAACGTGTGGCATCATTCACTCGCTGACAGAAGCTGTTCAGTTGTGTCCATGGCAACTCTCTGTCACTTGTATATCTCTGTGGTTATTCATAACTGGCGATCTATGCCCTAATAATGTGGAACTGTGTCAGTGTCATAATGCTGTCTCCAACAAGTTGATCCAATTGTTACTCACGTCTTTTCATTTCACAGGCAGGAAATGGCTCTGTGAAACAGCGTGGGGAATAACTGCGGGGCGTCATGCGTATAGAGCACGAAACAACGACTATATCTCAGCTTCACCAGTTTATTCCCAGCTCTGGCAAATGATTTTGCGAATCAGATCAGAGCAGACCGGCAGAGAACAGCAAAAGAGTTTCCCGAACTTCACGATTGTGTTTCCTCACCGGTGTCAATTTGGCGGGTGTATCAGAATGAAATATTCATTTCATATACATTGAGTGAAAGGAAATGGAAAGTGAAACAACATGCAATACGTAGAATGGAGCTATGTAATAGAGGAACACTGGCGGGGATAGGACACACACTGAAACGTGGCATTGTCAACGAGCAGAGGATGTTTTCAATCCATTAATTTCCGGGTTATGAGCCCAATAGGCTCCAGCTGGGCTGCTCTGTTAGCGCTGACTTTAGCATGAATTACACTGTCTTCAGCATTTCGCCTGGCGTGTGGCATGTACATCAGAGGATGATGTTGAAAGGTCTTCACTATTATTGTGTGTGGTGCAGGTGTGTCCCGGCTGTGTCAATATAACCTGTGGGTAACTTCCACATTCTGTTGGTTTAACTGTGATTTAATTTCGAATCAGAAAATATGTCACAGTGCAAAGTGAGGCCATGCAGCCCACCTTCGCCGTGCTGGCACTAAACAATAAGGAAATGTCTGTGTGTTTCGATTGATTGACTTTATTTGATTTATTGATTGTCACATGTACCTGAGTACAGTGAAAACATTTGCTTGCGATTGTTAAAGGCAGATCACACTAATCAAGGACATGCAGATTACCGTGTGAGTAAAGCAACATTTTGGACAGATTAAGGCTTTCACGTTAATTCACATAGGACGTGCGCTCGGCAAGATCCACATTAACAGGATCAGCACAATTTTAAGTTAGAAAATCCATTTCTCAGTCTATTATCGGCCGACAAGAAGTTGCTGGTGTATGTCTTGAAGCTTTGGTATCTTGATCTGACCTTGATCTCATCGAAATCTTGCCTTCTGAGTCAAAAATAGAATTAAATGCAAAACTCCAGGGCTCATGTGTGACTTCTCACACGTACATCACCCACCCGAGGCGACATCACACCCAAGACCAACAAGCCAGAACCGCAGCTTGTGCGTGATCTATAAATCAGGTGAGCCTCTTTGTTTAAAAATGTTTTTTTTTTTTCTGTTGTTTCGGAGTGAAGGCAGCATTGAGATTTAATAACAGTTCCTTGACATTCAGACTTCCGGTTTCCCGGAAGCTGTGATGGCCACTTTCCCCGCGAGCAGGCTACCACCATTGGCAGCTGGATGAACTCATCTTCCAGACTCGAGAAAAATGCGCAGTGTTTTTTCCATTGGTCAATATCAGGATAGATAGATTGAATCACCGTCGAATGTTATTGTAGGGAGCCCTGTCGCCGAGACGTACTATTCCTTTTGCACAATGGTACAAAAGCACGGACGTTTGGTGTAGAGGGGACAACTTCAAAATCGAGAATGATGCAAAATGCACAAATGGGCAAAACAACACAGCAACTACAGTAACTGGTGTTACGTGACGGGGTAAACTCCATCTGCTAATGTAAACCAGCAAAACAGAAATGAATAATCCCGTGCTGTGTTCTGTTGAAATTCAACAGTCAAAGAACTATCCCAAAATCACAATTTAAAGCTACCATTAACAATTTTATTGTCATTTTTAACATGTGACAGAGAATAATCAACTTTCTATTTCTTACAACTCCTTTCTCTAAACCTTCTGCTCTACAATACCTTCCCTCACCCCGACCCCATTAACATTTACAAAAAAAAAACAAATTTACAAAACAGCTAGTTGTTGAATCTTCTCTTAGTATCTTCCTCTGTGGATTTTTTTCTCAGGTGGATGTTGATACTTTTTTTCTATGATATCTATTTCTCCAGAGGCACCTCTTGGAGATTTTTCGAACATCCTATATCTGTTGGTCTTTGAGCTGCTCTCTTTGCTGTTCTTTGCCGCTCTGGGTAACCGTTCAAAATGTCCGATATTTGTCTCACAAAACATCGGATCGTTTCGTTGGTTTTAACATTGTAAAAATACCAAATTCAAACTTGATTGGGGCATAATTTAAAATCATTGGCCGAATTCGCATTTCATTTTTGTATCCATGTAACAAAGCTCTTAGTTGCTTTGACGAAATGTTATGTTGTTACCTTGTTCTGGACTCCTTGTGCTAGCCAGACATTTCAACACTATTAAAAGTACATTACACCCAAAACTTCAAAACACTGGCATTTGCCAAGAAAGTCTATTTCGTTCAACATCGCTCTCTGTCAATCTCATGTGCCTGAGATTTGAGCAATCTCTGGTCGATGTTACTGAAAACTGCCCTATTCTCATAACCTTAGATTTAACACACCCGGTAATGTATGTCTTACAATATTGATTGATTCCTCACGGTGTTAGTTAAGCACAGGTTAAGAAGAAATAAAAATGAGAACAAGAGTCACCTATGTGACTGCGATTTGACCAATGTTGCTACAGCCAACCGACTCAGCTGTAAATGAAATAGCTCACACCTTTCCTGTACCGGTAAAGAGATTGCATAACATAGTGGTAAGTTTTCATGAGTTGAATTAGATCCAGCATCATTTCTAAGGACAGAATTTACTGGTATATAAAGACATGATGAAATACACGGGGTTTGGGGGGTGGAATATGGTTAGGAAGGATATGGTCAGAGTTCCCTTGATACAAAATCGTTTGAGACGACAGAAATGAGATTTACTTGGAGAAAAGGAAAGAAGGGATGAAAAGAAAAGAAGGGATTAAATGGGATGGTGGAATAGATGAGGAATCATGCGACAAAAATCAGGAATGACTGAGTTGTGTCCTAATGGAGCTTTTCCAGCGGATGTAAAATTGGTTAGGGTAAAAATGATGGAAATTACCTCGTTCAGGTGATCATATAACCAGAGGTTAGAGCTTCAAAACGAGCGAGGAACGACAAAGAAGTTTGCATCAGGTACTTTTTATTCTGAGTTTTTGAAATCGGAAATACTTTTTCAGAAAGCAAAAAACATGGTAGAAGATGATTCCAGCATTTTGACAGGCCACGTGCAGACACAAGGAGTGGATTTAACAGGGACAGGGACTCTGGGCTGCCTGGATGGGGAGGCAAAAGTGACACACTCACGAATTGTTTAGCGTTCATCGGAAAGGAATTGCATAACACCGGCAACTGAACATGTTAAGTGTAAGAAGAGCTGGTGGTGTTGAAATGTGCAGCAGCTGGTTCGACGTGCACTACTACAAATTGTTAATGTACTGAGCTGTTTGTTTTAGCTTTGCATTAAATCGAAGGCGGTAAGCTCAATCCGCTGGCTAACTGGTTTATGGTATAGAGTAAGAATAACAACGTGGGATTTATTGTCGCACTCTCTCAGGTTGACAAAAAGATCATCATCTGCACTGCTCACGGGGTCTGTAATACAATTGTGACTCTAGTGAGCAGGAATGGACCTGTCGATGTCAACCATCATTATCATTGCCATCTGTTGCCTTGAACATTTGGTCACAATGACCAGTAACGGGACTGAGTTCGTTTATTACTCACTGATCTCCTCCCGAAAAATCCACGGACAAGATTCGTCCTTATTCCTGTTTGAACCCTCTGTTCTGCACAGCAGCAAAACTATTTGTCATGATTAACCAGATTCGCTGACAACATTCAGTCTACCCTCAGAGATAAATCTAAATCCTTTCGAACGGTTTAACGAGCTGTGTGAGTTTGCAGCAAACAGGATGATCTGAAACGAGTTTGACAGCCTTTCCAAGAATGTAATCCAGTGCAGTGTCAGAGATTTGAAAAAGGTCATCAAGCTAAAATATCACCTCTGTTTCTTGATCCACAGATGGATAATCACTTGGGGAATATGTGCAGTTTTGCGGTTAATAATTGATGCCTTTCCCAAAGACAGAACAATCCCACAAATCAGAAATTGGAATTTTAGAATCGATGCTGCTTTATTCGACATTATTCTTCAACTACGCGTCACTCTGATGCTCCAATAATTCCTGATCAACGTCAGTAAAACCAGCTTTAGATAAGCATTAAAATTACAACTGCGGCATTTTAACACACTGTTCAGTGCCATGCGCTGATCAGTTGATCCACTGGAACCCACCGGCAGCAAGCGGAAAAGTGCCCTACTCCTAACTCTGGGACCTTCGACCCGCATATTCTGGTTTTGCTGCAGTTCTGGAATTAATGCTAAGGCAGAGGAGGAGGAACTGATATGGACCTGTGAGTTTTCGGGCATCATGTTCAGGAAGTGGGACACGGAAAAATGTTGCGCTAATTAGACTTGATTGAAAACTGGATCTCCGTGGGTCGCTGCGTTGTTGATAGACAATGTTATCGCTATCACAGTGCTTCTCAGTCGGTCGGCTTCAATTTGGCACAGAAGTCGATTCAACGACACTTCACTAACTTCCTTCTTCAAGTTTCTATAGACGACGTGAAACATATTGCACTCATCATCAATCTTCATCATGGCTACATCCAAGGACATGTTGCACAGTTTTCATGAATACTGAAGATAGAAGAATGTTATGCAACAGTAAATTGAATTTCAGTTTAACTTGTAAAGTGATAACAATCCAGAGAATGATACCGAATGTCCCAAATTCATGTCTATTACCGTGGCCAGAACTCTAGCCAGGCAAAGGGGAAATCTGTCCCTGAATCCCCAATATCCACACGGCCGTTTGCTCCATGTGCCCACTTGGAAACCTGTGTGAAGGAGCATGCAGTCTGATAGTGCGCCTGGGAGAATCCTCCACTGTCTGATCTAAAGCTGCAACGGGAGCTGTGTATTCCAGCTGTAAGAGCAGTGGGTTAAAGGGGAGGACCTTGGTATTCCGTGGTGTAGATTAACAGGGTCCTCATCATGTTATTGTCCTCTGTCAGAAACAGCACAGACAGAGAGGAATAAGAGGGGGCCATTTCGCTCGCCAGCGCTACCCTGCCATTTGATGTCATCATCGTTAACCGAATCGTCAATGTCTTTTCCCAGCTCATCCACATCAACCTGTCGCCCAAAGGGAAAGAGACACTGAATGAACCGAAAAACTCTGCACCTGTGAGAGGGAAATGCGTTTAGAGGCAGTGGGCTTCTGCAGTGGATTTTGTGAATGAGAGGCCGATTCTGGGCTGATCAAGTTTCAAGTGATATGATTCCCTCAAAACTCACCACCCAGAAAGTGAGGAATCTTCTCTGGTCAGTAGCAGTGCGGAGAACTCCAGACGATGGGAACTGATGATGAATCAGCAGAACGATCATTCATTCAGCTGAAATCCAAACTAAACTCCGATTCTGGTGGGACTCAAAATGACAAACTTTGAACACTGCAGTAGAAGTCCAACACATCTTTCATTGTGCCGCAGAGCTGTACTAGCCTCCATTTTACTGCACTCAAAGTTACGGTTTTCAACTCTTTCATCAAACGTCTGTTTATCCTCGCCCCTGTTTACAGCACTTGGTCCTCATCCGTGCATGCTCGAGCTCCTCATGTATTCGGCTAAGTACTCCTGATGCATTTTAATGAATCCTAGCTTCACCACACGTTCAAATAGTGAGTTCCAGACAAACGACACTCTCAGGATATAAACATTCTTCCTAAACCTATTCTGAACATTTTCTCTCTAGCGTTTCATCTATATCCCTTGTTATTAATCCATCCCATAAGAAGTTTATTCCAGTCACACATATCTATCCCCTTTCTGTGCACGTTAATCAATTCCTCTCTCAGCGTTCTCCGCTGTCAGATAAAGAGCCCCAGTCGAGTTCATCTATCTTTGCAGTGGCGTGAGAGTAGTGCTTTCAAGGTAGGCAGCATCCGAGCAGCAGGACAATTAATGTGTCGGCCATACGCCCTTCATCAGGAATGAGACTTTTGAGTCGGAGTTGAGGGAGGGGAATGGGAGTGGTGGTCAGGTAGCGGGGAAATTGATAGGTGGATGAAGGTGAGGGAAGTGGTGGTAGTTCAGAGGGGGGTTGTTGGCCGTTTCCAGAGAGCAGTGCCTAATTGGAGGCTTTGCACTGGGATAATGTGGGGGGAGGTGAAATGACGAAGCTATTAAAATACACACTGTGCCCGTGTGGTTGCAGTGTCCCAAGGTGGAATATGGGACGTTTTTCCTCCAGGTCTCGGCTGGTAATAAAATGGGGGTGGCTTGTGCCAGAAGCAGCGATTATTTTCTCCTCAGATGCTGTCTATCGTACTGTGCTTTTCCAGCACTACACTCTCGACTCTGAGCTCCAGCATCTGCAGCCCTCACTTTTGCTTATCTACACAGGGGGAATGTTCGAGCTCAGGAACCATCTTGGTAAATCTCCTCTGACCACGCCTCCGTGCAAACACACGCTTCCTGAAGGCTGCTGATCAGAACAGAATAAAGTTATCCAAAGAAAAGCAGAAATAACGGAACAAAATCAGTAGGTCCAGTGCATCTGGGGAGAGATTTTCGAGCCAAACGATCCGCCTTTGGAACGAATGGTATGTGTAGGTGGGGCAGGAATGTGAAAGAAGGTGGACAGGGTCTAAAATGATTGAACTCGATACTGGTTATTGAAGATTGCACGGCGTCTCAGCAGAAAATGACGTTCCGCTCATCCAAATCGCGCTGTGCTGTGCGGGAGCTCTGCAGCAGACGAAACTGAAATGGATGCATGGGAAAACAGTGCGATGTTGCAGTGACAGGTACCTGGAAGATCAGGGTCTTATTTTGCTTGCAGACAGAACGAAGGTGCACACACGTTTGTCACCCACTTTTTTTTCTCTCCCCAATCTGGACGAGATCACATTGTGAGCGGGAAATGCAGTTTGCCAAATTGAATGATGGGCAAATAAATCACTGAAACTTACACAATGAGGAGAGACATCATAAACGATCAGCATTGCACCTTCTTGGATTTCGTGAAATGGTGCCATATGGGGAAGTGCTGGAAGTCAAGAAGGATTGGACGATGGAGTACAGAGAGAAAGTTTCTTGCATTGTGCCGGTATTCAGTGGTATGAGCTTGTGGGGAAAGGGCAGAATGTATATCTTCCTGTGCTACATGCTATAAATAAACAGCTCAATCCGGAGCAAAAGTATTTAATGATTTTCATTCAAACACTGACAGTAGGTACAGCTTGCAGAAGTCACGTGTTTGCGCTATCACTGTCACTCTGTCTCCCTGAGAGCATCAGTACTCCCCCACGTTGATTCAGACAGAACAGTTCTTTCTGTGACATGTCCCTTCGAGAATGGAAGGACAGGTGTTAATAACCCGTCCTTGGAATGGAATAGCTGTATTGCTCAGTAACAATCACTGAACTGTCAGAACTCCATTTCAAATAACTTTACCCATAGCCTTATATGTCTTGGCATCACAAATTCACATCCGAGTATTTCGGAAAGTTATGGGGATTTCTGCCTCTTCGATCCTTGCATACACTGTATTCCAGATTTCAAACACCCACTGTTTGAAAACGATTTTCCACGCCTCTGACCTTAAATCGATGGCCAACCGTGGTCGAAGTCTCCATCAAAGTGTAACATGTACTTCAGTCTATTCTATCTATATCCCTCTGTACATCTTACATCTTAATCATGCCCCCCTCAATCTCCTCTGCTCGAAGAAAAACAACTCTAGTTTGTCCAATCGCACTTCTTTAGCCCAGACAATATCTTATCAAATCTCCCCTGCATCGTTTCCCTTCCTACTACATCCCTGCTGCAATATAAATTGCGTAACTTCAGACATTGGTCTCGCTTGAGCCGAATGAACAAGTGAAATAGATAAGGTGAAAATAGATAAGTCTCCTGTGCCTGATGGCATTTATCCTAGGATTCTCCGGGACGAAATTGCAGAGCCATTGGCCTTGATTTTTATGTTCTCGTTGTCTACAGGAGTAGTGCCAGAAGACTGAAGGCTAGCAAATGTGGTTCCCTTGTTCAAGAAGGGGAGTAGGGATAACACTATTAACTATAAGCCGGTGAGTCTGACTTCTGTAGTGGGCAAAGTCTTAGAGAGAATTGGAAGGGATAGGATTTATGAACATCTGGATAGGAATAATGTGATCAAGGATAGTCAGCATGGTTTTGTGAAGGGCAGGTAGTGCCTCACAAACCTTATTGCATTCTTTGAGAAGGTGACTAAGGAGGTGGACGAGGGGAAAGCGGTAGATGTGGTATTTATGGATTTTAGTAAGGCGTTTGATAAGGTTCCCAATGGTAGGGTACTTCAAAAAATACGGAGGTATGGCATTGGGTGTGAGTTGGGGGTTTGGATTAGGAATTGGCTGGCTAGACGAAGACAGAGGGTAGTAGTTGATGGTAAAGTTTCATCTTGGAGTGCCGTTACTAGCGGTGTTCCGCAAGGATCTGTTTTGGGACCATTGCTGTTTGTCATTTTTATAAATGACCTAGAGGAGGGGCTAGAAGGTTGGGTGAGCAAGTTTGCGGAGGAGTTGTTGACAGTGAGGAAGGATGTGGCAGGTTGCAGCGGGATATAGATAAGCTGCAGAACTGGGCAGAAAGGTGGCATATGGTGTTCAATGTAGCTAAGTGTGAGGTGATTGACTTTGGTAAGAATAACAAAAAGATTGGGCTAATAGTCGGATACTTGGTAGTGTGGATGAGCAGAGGGATCTTGGTCTCCATGTACACAGATCTTTGAAAGTTGCCACCCAGGTAAATAGTGCAGTGAAGAAGACATATGGCGTACTGGCTTTGATTGGTAGAGGAATTGAGATCCGGAGTCCTGAGATCATGTTGCAGTTGTATAAGACTCTGGTGCAGCCGCACCTGGAGCATTGTGTGCAGTTTTGGTCGCCATACTATAGGAAGGATGTGGAGGTACTGGAACGGGTGCAGAGGAGGTTTACCAGGATGTTGCCTGGTATGGTAAGAAGATCGTATGAGGAAAGGCTGAGGCACTTGAGGTTGTTTTCATTGGAGTAAAGAAGGTTTTTTGGGTGACTTGATAGAGGTGTACAATATGATTAAGGGTTGAGATAGGGTTGACCGTGAGAACCTTTTTCGACGTATGGAGTCAGCTATTACGAGGGGACATAGCTTTAAGTTAAGGGGTGGTAGGTATAGGACAGATGTTAGGTGTAGGTTCATTACTCAGCGTGTCGTGAGTTCATGGAATGCCCTGCCAGTAGCAGTGGTGGACTCTCCATCATTATGGGCATTTAAGCGGGCATTGGATAGGCATATGGAGGATAGTGGGCTAGTGTAGGTTAGGTGGGCTTGGATCGGCGCAACATTGAGGGCCAAAGGGCCTGCACTGCGCTGTATTATTCTATGTTCTATGTTCTATGAAATAAATGATGCGCAATTCGACAAAAAAACTGTTGTTTTTTGATTAAAGTTTCTTTTCCTCAATGCTGCCCTGCGCCCTTTTCCTGAGCCTGATGTTTCAATAATCGCTGATCCATGTCAGTAAAAGCTGCGACATGAGGAGTGATCTCACAACCGCGGTATCCAAATGGAACAACTAGTTTGAAGATCCCGATGGTGAGCCTTGGGCATGGTCACACAGCAACAGTGAGTGGACAGCCGCAACACCAACTGCATGGGATCAATGTGAAAGTAATTGTAAGGGAAATGGGAGGGGGGACTTAAAGGAGTTATGTGATTGCGGAGGGAGGGAAGACTCCGAGAAGGGGTGAGTCTGAATCCTGAAATATGACTCACAGAGATGGGTGCGAGAGAGAGAGGTTTGGTGGCAAAGTAATCATAATCTCTGAGAATGTTTTCATGTAAAATCAACTAATTTATTTCTGTGTGTTCTCTGCATGAGTCACAAGGAATAAAATGCAGTGACTCGGATTCGTACGAGGTTACTGCAGCCACAATGCAGAATATCTTATCATTGAAACCATTACTGAGTCATGCAGAGACACGCGTTTAAAAACAACATTAATTACAGTGACAGAAGATATGTTAGGAAGAGTAGCAGATGTACAACAGGAATATTAGGCGAGGGATAGCAGACATATGGGAATTCAGAATTGGCTGAATTTTAAATTCGATATCCTCAGACGCTGTGGTGGCTCCATCGGACTGCATGTTGAAGACTGAGTTTGATGGATTTCGAGAAACAAAATGTTTCAGGGGATAGTGCGAGATATTATTGCAATATATGTTTCAATAACAATGAGTTTTTAAACTTTTGCTGCACGAACTTACCCACACAAAGAGATACCCATTGCTGCAGTCAGTAACATAACCTCTGTTCCTAGAACCAGAATCAGGCAAACTTTGTGGCTCAGCCGCTAATATCAAATCGGAAGTGGGGGCGGAAATGAGCACGTGAAGCTATTCTGTGGCACCAGTGACATGATTGGTAAAGGTGCAGACATTGAGTCATAGAGATGTACAGCATGGAAACAGACTCTTTGGTCCAACCCGTCCATGCCGACCAAATATCGCAACCTCATCTAGTCCCACCTGCCAACACGCTGCCGATATCCCTCCAAACCCTTCCTATTCTTATACTCATCCAAATGCCATTGAAATGTTGCAATTTTACCAGCTTCCACCACTTCCTCTGGCAGCTTATTTCATACACGCACCACCTTCTGTATGAAAAGGTTAACCCTTAGGTCTCTTTTATATCTTCCCCTTCTCAACCTAAATCTATGCCCTCTAGTTCTGGACTGCGCGCCACCAGCGAAAAGACATTTTCTATCTATTCAAGCGAGTGAAATGCTGAGGATGGGAGTGCTTCTGGTCAAAGGCGAGGTGGAAGGTCAACTTCGTCTCAATTTATTATATTATTAAGATTCAGCAGCAGCATTAATCAGCACTGATTGGCTCAGAGCAAGCTTACTGAAGCCTTAAGTGAGAGGCCGATGTATTGAAAGCATTCTAAGAGATTTCCCTTAACAAAACGGTATTTTGTTACTTGACAGTAAGAACTGATTTTGCTCACATCGTCTCCACATCAGTCTCTTGCTCCATTAAACACTCCAAGCCATTGTATATTTCTTCCATTCCAATACAGGAACGCGTAGTATTCGCTCTCCATCTGGGATAATCGAAATTGACAATGTCATTCTTTGAATGGAGAAAGGCAGCAGGGAGTTGTAAGTGCAGCGGCGATCTATTGGGCTTGTAATCTTTGAAGAATGGAACGTGACAGCTGTTGTTATTTGAATTCGATGAACAAAATCTGGAAAATGAACCCAACCTCAGGAACAGAGACAATGACTTTAATATGCAGAAAACTCATTCATTCATGTCCCTTCGAAAGGGGAATCTGCTGACCATAATGAGTCCTACCAACATGTGTCTCCAGACCCACAACAATGTGGTTCACCCATAAATACCCTCTGACTCAGTTGAAGGTGAAGTACGAATGAAGAACTAATGGTCTTCAGACCAATGATAACAACTTTTCGTGGGAGAAT
This sequence comes from Chiloscyllium plagiosum, assembly GCF_037043375.1. Classification (NCBI taxonomy): domain Eukaryota; kingdom Metazoa; phylum Chordata; class Chondrichthyes; order Orectolobiformes; family Hemiscylliidae; genus Chiloscyllium; species Chiloscyllium plagiosum. Next base: position 36,398,028 of record NW_028270185.1, on the reverse strand, counting down.
AAGGAAGCATAAACATACATGGACAACGGGGGAAATGGGAATCGTGCCTGTGTGGACTCAAATTCAAATTAAATAGACAAAAGGATACCCGCAATGCCAAGAAATCAGGGCCATGGGGTGACTGCTGGAAGGGATTCAATTACCCACTGAGGTGTAAACTCACTTGCTTAGTTAGAATGCGCACAGATCACTCACCACATCCATATGTGAGAAGTGATCACTCCGGAGAATAACTGACAGAGTGAACAGCAAGTTTCCAAATTACAGTAGGAGTTCGATTCTGCTGTTATCGCATTTGTTCACCCCAACCAAAAATGAAACAGGTTTGTATGCGTGTTTCCAGTGGAGTTCCACTGTTTTTTGATGTAGACCAATGATTTAGACTTAGTTGTAGGAGCCATGATTCAAAGGTTTGCTGATGATTCAACAATTGGTCGTGTAGTTGACTATGACGAAGAATGTCCGAGACGGCAGGGATGTATCAATAAGATGGATAGGAAAAATAGCGAATTGCATTGAATTCAGACCAATGAGTGTTAACGAAATTGGGGAGAAGAAACAATAGCAATGAGTATTCTGTGTGGTGTCGACAGACAACGTGATCTTGGAGTGGACATTCATGATCGCTGAAGATCAATGGACAGGGGAATCAGTTGGTCGGAAATGCGTAAAGTAGATGCTGGAGATCAGAGTCAAGAGTTGAGTGGTGCTGAAGAAGCACAGCAGGTCAGGCAGCATCCGAGTTTCCGACAAAAAATGACGCTTTGAGCAAAAGGCCTTCATCAGGAATAAGGCTTGGACCCTCGAGGTTGGGGAGATAAATGGGTAGGGTGTGGTTTGGGAGAATTTAGCTGAGACAGCAATAGGTGGATGGAGGTGGGGATAAGAGTGTTCGTTCGGAGAAAAGGTTGGAGTGGATAGGTGGGAAAGAAGATAGACAGGTGGGACAGGTCAGTAGGACGGTGCCAAGCTGGAAGGTTAGAACTAGGGTAAGATGGGAGGTGAGGGGAAATTTGGAAACTGGTGAAATTCACATTGACGCCATGGGTTTAAGTGTCATGACGCAGAAGATAAGACGTTCTTCCTCTCGGCGTCGTGTGGTGAGAGAGTGGCGGTGGAGGAGGCCCAGGACCTGCATGTCCTCGAGAGTGTGGCGGGGGGAGCTGATGTGTAAACGGGGCATTGGGGTTGATTGTTGCCGGTGTCCTGGAGATTTTCTCTGAAGTGTTCTCCGAGAAGGTGGCCCCATTGTCGAGGAAACTGCTTCAGGAGCAATGGATTCAATAAATGGCAAGTGTGGACGTGCAGGTGAATCTGTGATGGATGTGGAAGGCTTCTTTGTGTCAGTGGAGGTAGTTGGGGGTGAGTGGCCGCAGGTTTTACAATTCCTGTGGTGGCAGAGGAAGGTGCCGGGAGGGGAGGGTGGGTAATTTGAGGGTGTGGACTTGACTAGGTAGTCATGGAGGGAATGGTCTTTGCGGAAAGTGGATAGGGGTAGGGAGTGAAAAATATCCCTGGAGATCGGTGTTACTGATTTTTTTTAGAACCCCACTAACTCCCACAGCTGTCTGAATTTCGACTCCACCCGTCGCACCTCCTACACCAATGTTATCCTGTGTTCCCAACTCCTCCGCCTCTGCCGCATCTTCTCCAAGAGGACCAGTTCCACAACAGAACACAGCAGATGACCTTCTTCTTTAAAGAACGGAAATTTCCCTCCCATGTGGTTTAAGATGCCCTCTAACGCATTTCATCCATGTTCTGCACGTCCATCCATGAACCCCATTTCTCCAAACACAAGAAGGACAGATCAAGGACAGAGGAAAGCTCTCAACTTCCATTCCACCAACCTTCACAAAAATCACATCATCCACCGACATTTTCGCTACCTCTAAATTGACCCAAACATCAGGGATATATTTCCCTCCTCTAACCCATTAACTTTCCTCAAAGACCATTCTCTCCGCGACTACCTAGTCATGTCCATGCCCTCAAATGACCCACCAATCCCTCCCAACACCTTCCTTTGCCACTTGAGGAGTTGCAAAACCTGCACCCTCATCGTACCCCTCACATCTATCCAAGGCTCCAGTGGAGTCTTCTATATCCATCAAAGGTTCACCTATACTTCCACACATGTCATTTCTTGTATCTGCGCTTCCAGATGCGGTCACCTCTAAATTGGGGAGACCGGATATCTTCTGACAGAGCACTTCAGAGAACATCTCCAGGATACCTGTAAGAATCAACTCCACTGACCTATGGCCAAACATTTCAACTTCGCCTCCCACTCTCCTGAGGAAATGCAGGTCCTGAGCCACCTCCATCGCCACTCCCTCACTACCCAACGCCTGGAGGAAGAACGCCTCATCTTCTTCCCCCAGACCCTTGAACCCCATGGCATCAATGTGGATTTCATTAGTTTCCTCATTCCCACTCTCTCATCTTACACGAGTTCTAACCTTCCAGCTCAGCACCGTCTTCCTGACCGGTCCCACCTGTATATTTGCATTCCCACCTATCCATTCCACCTTCCTCTCTGACATATCATCGTCAACCCCCACCTCTTTCCAACTACTGCACTCTCAGCGATCTTCTCACCAGACCCACGACCTCCCATTTATCTCTCCACCCATAGGCTGCCTGTCTCATTCCTGATGAAGGGCTTTTGCCCGAAACATTGATTTTTCCTTAGATGCTGACGGACTTGCCTGTGTTTCTCCAGCACCACTTTCATCTGGAAGGGAATACGTTGATTGAGAGGGATTTTGGATTTTTCTGTTGTTGACCACAGACTGTTGCAGCTAGTAGAATATTAGAAAACACCAGTTTAGGGAATAGCTAAAGGCCTGAGCACAAGTCTGATCACTGCATTAATCAACATTTATAAAGTTTTTAGATTAAAGATGGAGGGCGGTAGTATGCAACTTTGCCAATCTAGACTGATTCACCACTCAATGAGTTTATCATTGATTCCTTTCAAACTCAGGCTGCTATTGGCCTTGGAGGGGAACTTGCAACTGGTGATGTTTCGTTCCATGTTCCAACCTTGTCCTATTAGTCAGTACAGCTGTTCAGATTTGAAGGTTCGGTCAAAACTTCTCGGATGAATTACTCCAGTGCGTCGTGTAGTTGGTGCACTCTGTTGCTATTGTGCCTTAATGGTGAAGGGAATAAATATTCAGGTATTGAATCGGGTACAATCAAGTGACTGCATTGTCGTGGATGGTGTCCAGTTCCTTAAGTGTTGAAGAAGTCACTATTCCCTATTTCACACTGGATCAGGTTGTCCACTTGTCCCTCTTCTCTCCTCCCCAGGTTATTGCTTTCATCCTCAATGTCATTACCCTTATCCTTATCATTGACCTTAACATTACATTTCGAGTAGTGGCAAATGGAGAGAGTTCTGTACCACATCTCATTTGTACCTTGCAAATGATGTAGGATTCACGGAGCAATGAGTTGAGTTTACAATCTACGAACGGACATGTTTTTGTTGCTGGAAATGTTTCTATAGCCGGTCTCAATCCTTTTTTTCCCAAATTCTAGCTCCGTGGACGATTACACAGGGGAACTAGGTTACAGTAAAGCCATCGAATGTCAATGGAATATGATTAGGTTTTCATTTGTCAGATTTATAATTACTCTATTTCTTTGTTGTGTGGACCAATCTGATTCCAATCGCTAGCTGATTTCAAGTTCCAATTCTCGTTTGTGCTTGAAATTTCAACCGATGCCTCACATAAATTTCTCCAACTGCCTTATTAATATGTAAGGACGGTATGAGGGACAGCAGAGATTTACAAAAAAAGGTGCCAACCTTGTATAAAATGGAGCTCTATAATCACATAATAACAATTATAAACGTTCAATATTCGTGGGATCTTGACAGTGTAGATACAGTCAGGTGGTTTGCCCTCTGGTATTAGGAGAGCACCAGAGGACATGGACTCAGACTTAGATATTGCCTATTTAAAATGAGGAGGATTTTCTTTGCTCAGGGCCCAGTGATTCTGTGGAACTCTTTCCTCAAACTGTTGTTGAGGCTGATTTGTTGTGCATTTTCAAACTGTGCCAAACAGATATTTAACCAGAAATTCGATGAAGCATTATCGAGGTGAGGCAGGAGAATGGAGGTGAAGATTATCAGATCAGCCATGAGTTTGTTGAATGGCGGAGAAGATTCGATGGGCTGAATGGCCGACTCCCAATCCTATATCATTTGATGTAACGCCTTATTTTATGGATAAGTTTAGAATTCTGAGGAAATGGGATGAAGTGATAGAAAAGTTTCTCAAACTGATCAGACAGATCAGGAACTAGGCTCATAAACTGATGAACATGAAATGTGCTGTAGCTTGGAGGCATAAATGGCACGGGGCACACCGCAGATGGGTATGTGCAGACGCTGTGATTGCTAAAGAAAATTCGTGGATCTTATGTGGTTGCCAACTTGGTGACCACGCTGGATGATTGATCGCGGTATGATTCACACAACAAAAGATTGTGGAAGAATGAATGATTCGTTTCATTGTAAAAGTATTCTGCAGTTACAATTCAATTGACTGGTTAAAATACTGATCAAAACTTTGTGTGGAATGTTACATTAAAATTCACAATCTCACTGGATAAACTATTGCACCCGATCTCTCCTTACTTGTTTCACTTTCATTCGATGTAAATTCATAGAAAGTCAAGACAGAATGAAAGGAAGAAAGAAACGTTACACTCCTTTACATTATCCCAATCTAACTTACAACAGAATCAAATTGCTTTATTTCGACATCGATGTATCACAAATCTCCGGTCCAATGAAGGGCAAGAGCAAGAATCTCCATCCAATGTACATTAAAGATGCGAGGCACAAAGAGAAACCACAGCTGTGTTTGATAGAAGTAACAGCCAGAGTCTGAATCAAATCCATACATGCGCAATGGAAGAGCAACCCATCGCCTTCACCTCTGGGCCACTTCAGCCCATGGCAAAGGCGCTCACATGTGACCACGTCAAGATTACGTATGGTGCACCGAGAAGATAAGAAATTCCCTGAGCGCAATCGAATCCACACCATTATGTTTCTGCTTTCAGCGTAATAGTAATACCAGCAAAATCCAAGGAATGGACCTTGTCCTTGGACGGAATACCTTGTCCTTGATTCATTCCGAGTCGGAACTGTCTCAGAATGAACCAGCAAACATGAAATTCCCGTCACATTCACACACACATTTAGTCTTGACGTATAATTTCTTCAGACAGTTTCTCTGACACGTGAAGAAGTATATATGGACAGAGAAGTGAAGGTGATGTTTTAGTTCGATGGGCTTTCTCATATGGTTGAACCTGAAGTGGATAAAATTCCCAGAAATGTAGTGTTGTTCGTTTCATTTTATTAATTTTGCTGCAACTTCACTTTGTTCATTGCAATGATCGGAAGTGAATTGTATTTATGTGATTGGAACGTTTAATGTTGCATTCAATTTTGGTCCGAGTTTATTTCAGCTTAAAGAAAATACTTATGAGATAAACAGAAGGTTAAACTACAAAACAAGATGCCAGTTTTGAGTCTCAGTTACTTTGGCAGATTTCATTGGGTATCAAATGAACTCAATATCATGGTGATTGTCCTCCCATCTTTAAACCATGGGATTAAAGCAGGAAATCGATCTCTAAGAGACGGGTCACTTCCTGTTCATTATGGAATAGCTTTCCTTGACAATATGCAAAATCTGCTCAGTTCCATTTATAATGCTTCATTTGAAATATGAATAGAAATCTTTCAAAACTCTGAGGTTTTTTGCTGAATCTTGTTCAGCTGCATACGTTTCCGATATTTCTTTGCATCTGAAGTCATCCAAATTAGACATTGTTTCCTCGCATCTTCTACCCCCCCCCCCCCCCCAACCACACACCACTTTTACACTTTTACCTGGCCCCAGGCTGTCTCTCTCCTGGTGAAACACACTGCTTGTGTGACTCTAAATGTGCCTTTCCAAATGTGTTGGAAACGGATTCTCTGAGAGACAGAAATTCTGCTCCCATCATTTCTTTGTCCTACATCGATGGTTTTGAATACCTGACGTTCAGAAATATACGAACTTGAATGAGTGAATTTACCACTTATTTACTCTCTCCAAACCTCGAATACTCCGGAAAACTTCCATTCGGTTTTACTTGGTTCACTTTCAAATTTTCCAACACACAAATAAATAAACTTTCATCCCCACTAAACGCCCTCAGCATCGTCTCTAACGTCTTAGCAGCCCAATAAACGCTGGCAGTGTCTTCGCTGATAGAATCTCAGATTCCCAAGAATGCAGAAAGTACAGTTCAGCCAATCGAGTCTGTAGGGACATTCTGAACAGCATCTCAACCAGACCGAGCTCCCTTCTTTATCCCCGTAGGCGTCCGACTAGTGATTTCAAATAAACCTTTTGGAATAAAACCTGGCATCATGTGACTGCTGACCTTATCACTGCATTACCCATGGCTAATTCACTTAAGATACTGAATTCACTCCGTGGACACATCAGCATAATTTAACATGGCCAATCCACCTAATCTACAGACTTAACAGCAGTGCGAACCACTGAGCAAATGTACCATCACATTGAAAACGATCTGTATCATGTGTAATGGCTTTACACACTGGTAACTCCGCTTCGTGAAAGCAAGCTGCGCCCACCAACCTGATTTCAATGCATCCAAACGCGGTTCTACGCTGTACAACCTCATTAGTGCTGCAAGGAATATTTCTGCACTCAGATCTGAATGGGTTTGCTCTGTCTTCTTCCTCAGATTCCTGCTTTAAATAAACATTTTAGTCAGGAACAACTCTATATAATGGTTTTCATTCCAACACAAACACAATGTGCAGTTTGCAGAAGTTGCATGTTTGCACTTTCACTGATATTCTCTCTCCCCAGGAGCTGCAATCCTTCTCCAGCTGATTCAGACAGCACTGTCCTTCCTGTGACATATCCAATCGAGAATGGAAGGCCAAGCATTAATAACCTCAGTGGGGAACAGAGCGACAGGTTTAAAACCTTTACGATTCCCTCAGTGGAGAATTGAGCCCTGTGACAGGCGGGGACACTAACCACGATACTGTGGAGGAGGACAACATCGAAGGAAGCCCTTCATCCTGTTGTGGCCGCACTTGTCCAACGCAACTGCTTAACGACCTGAATCAAGTTTTCCATCGCTTAGCCCATAGTCTTATATGTTTTGGCATCACAAATTAACATCTCAATTTTTTTAAGGTTAGAACGATTCCGGCCTCTCTGACCCTTTCCGCATATATACTCTAACCTTTCTACCTTTTTCCGAAATCTCTGAGCCCAGTGTTCGATCTCTCCATCAATAAGAAACGCTTCTTTCAGCCTATCCTATCCATATCCCTCAGCAATTTGTACATCTCAGTCATGTCTTCTCCAATCTCCTCTGCTCAGTGACAAACTACCCCAGTCTGTCAAATCTCTCCTCATAACTGAAACTCTTCATCCCAGACAATATCCCAGTGAATCTTTACTGCAACGTTCCCAGTGCGATCACATCCATGCTGTACTGTGAATTGCAGAACTGCACACAGTAATCTAGAAGTTTTTTTTCTATTCTGTTACAGTATGAGGGCGTCGCTGGTTCGGCAGTATTTATTGCTATCCCTAATTGCACAGCGGGCAGTTGAGAGTAAACCATATTGTAGTGAGCCTGAAGTCACATGGAGGCCCGAGCAGGTAAGATTGGCAGTTCCATTCCTTAAAGGACGTCAAATGGTTTTGATTTTTCAACAATTGAACATGGATACATAGGTGTTATTAGATTCGTAATTCCAGATATTTATTGAATCCCAATTCTAGCACCTAGCATGATCGGAGTCAATCCCGGGACCCTGACATCTGATTTAACAGTTCAGTGGTTAGTGGTAATAGCGCTCGGCCATTGCAGAAAAACAGTGAAACTGATCTTATCCAATTAAGTCGCTTTTCCCCGATACTGTCCTGTGCCATTTTCCTGAGCTTGACCACCCCCCCCCCCCCCCCCCCCACTCCTCTAATAATCCCTGGTCCATGTCGGTAAAAGCTGCTACATGAGTATTGATCTCACAACAGTGGTAACCAAATGGATCAAATGGTCTGCAGGTCCCGATGGTGGGGCTGGGGCACGTTCACCCAGCAATAATGACCGCAGCCACACAGACTGATCGGTATCAAGATGAGAGTCTGTATTAGATTCTGCAATGCCTTAGTGAAATAGGAAATGATGAAAGAGCAGCGCTCCGAAACCGAGTGCATCAATTAAACCAGTAAGACCATAACCTGGTGTTGGGTGATATTTAACTTTGTACTCCATAGTCCAACGCCAGCATCTCTAAATTAATGAAATGGGGTGTGGGACGGAAAGTTCGGTTAGTGGTCGGAGGAGGAAAGAAATCTCTGAGAACGGGTGGATTTGAATTCTGACATATGAAGCACAGAGATGTGACCGAGCAGAGCTTGAAGGAAAAAAAAACATCACCTTGGAGAAAATCACCATGTTAAAACAACTGATTCCTTTGTGTTTCACAAAAGGCTGGGACACAGAGAGCAATTACTGTCATGACTCGGATTCAAACCGAGGTTGCTGCAGCCACAACACAGAGTACTAACCACTATATGATCACGGCACCCACCGATGGGCACACTAGCCACTAGCAATAAGTAAAGTATCATTAGAAATGCTAGGAAGAGCACCAAATGCAAAATATCAATGCTTAGCGAACAGTGGCAGATATATGGGAACTCAGAATGGGCTGACCGTTTAACATCGGTGCCCACAGATGCTGTGGTGATTCCATCGTTAATGTACTGAAGGCTGAGATAAATAGATTTCTCCAAAGCATTAAAGTCTCCGGGGACATTGCAGCTCTTGTTACCTGCACAACCACCAATATCATTTATGGTATCCGTTGCTCCCGGTGCGGTCTCCTCTACATTGGGGAGACTGGACACCTCCTAGCAGAGCGCTTTAGGGAACATCTCTGGGACACCCGCACCAATCAACCACACCGCCCTGTGGACCAACATTTCAACTCCCCCTCCCACTCTGCCGAGGACATGGAGGTCCTGGGCCTCCTTCACCGTCGCTCCCTCACCACCAGACGCCTGGAGGAAGAACGCCTCATCTTCCGCCTCGGAACACTAAAGCCCCAGAGCATCAACGTGGACTTCATCACTTTCCTCATCTCCCCTTCCCCCACCCCACCCCAGTTCCAAACTTCCAGCTCAGCACTGTCCCCATGACCTGCCCTGACTTGGCCTACCTGCCTATCTTCTTTTCCACCTATCCACTTCAGGCTCTCCCCGACCTATCACCTTCATCACCTCCCCCATTCAACTATTGTACTATATGCTACTTTGTTCTCACCCCCACCCTCCTCTCACTTATCTCTCCACCCTTCAGGCTCTCTGCCTTTATTCCTGATGAAGAGCTTTTGCCCGAAACGTAGATTGTACTGCTCCTCGGATGCTGCCTGAACAGCTGTGCTCTTCCAGCACCACTGATCCAGAATCTGGTTTCCAGCATCTGCAGTCATTGTTTTTACCAAGCTTTAGTTGAAATATATGCTTCAATAGCAATGCAGTTTAACATCGTACACTTCACGAGTTTCCCCCACAAGGCAGTAACCACTGCTGCTATGTAGTCCCAGTTCCTAGCCCCAGAATCAGAGGAACTGAGGCGCAGTCGCGAGAATCCAACTTGAAATCGAGATGGGAATGAGGTCACAGAGATACTCGAGGGCTCAAGTGACACAACCGGAGAATGCATGTTATTTCTATGATGGTTTAGACGCCCAAGCAATTCCAAGGTTGGGAGTGCTACTGGTCAAAGGCGGGGCAGAAGGGAAAATGTGTTCCCGTTTATAATAACAGCAATCTACAGTGCATCTTGCTGAGACAGCTGAGTGCCACAACTGGAGCATGGTCAGCTGGTTTAAAGTTTAATTTTGCCTCACTATCACCCACTTCCCTGGAATGAATTGCTTTCACCATTTTTATTTCCAATTGTTTGATATCTCCCTGCAGTCTGCGGCTTTCTTCCTCATGGTTAATTGCATGACTAACTGTTGTATGATCTCCACACTGCTAAATCACGGCCACTACAAGTAAATATGAATCATTGATCTATATGAGAAAACAGTGGGACTCACTGCAGGCATGCTTAGTAGGCTTGCAGGCGATACCAGAATTGTAGACAGTGAGGAAGTTTATCTAAGTTTCAAAAGGATCTTAATCCAATGAGTCGTTGGACTAAAAAATGTAACATGGAGTTCAATCTGAATTAATGGCAGGTATTGCATTTTGGTACAACAAAAAGAATATGGCTTTGCGTATATTGGAGAACACGGAAGCTTGCGATGCAGGTACATCATTCCTTGTGATTTGCATTACCTGCAGACAAGATGGTTCAAAGGCATTTAACATGCTTGGAGAACATGGAAGCTCGGTGTGCATTTACATAATTCCTTGTAGTTTGCATTACCTACAGACGAGGTGGTTCAAAGGTATTTGACACACTTCCCTTCATTGCTCAGTCCTTTGTGTATACTAGTTGGGACGTTATGTTGAAATTTTGTAGGACATTGATGAGGCCTCTTCTGGAATATTATGTCCAGTTCCGGTCGCCCAGTTGTAGGAATGATATTATTCAGCTGGAGCAGGTTCAGAAAAGGTATACACGCATGTTGCTGCGTGTTGCATGTTTGAGTTATAATGAAAGGCTGGATAGGCTGAGACTATTTTCAGATTCGAGATTGGGGTGCTGGAAAACCACATCAGGTAACACAGAATCCGAGGAGCAGGAGAATCATTTCTTTTCGCGCAAGTGTCGTTCATCAGGCTCTTCCCCGAAACGTCGATTCTCCTGCTCCTCCGATACTGCCTGACCTGCTGTGCTTTCCCAGCACAACACTCTCGACTCTAATCTCTCATTTGCAGTTCTCACTTTCTCCTAGTTGAGAGTGTATTCACTCTAGGTTAGGGGTTTGAGCGGTGACCTGACAGAAGTTTATGAATTATTGAGAGGCAAGTTAGAGTTAACGATAGCTGCGGTTTCCCAGGATGGGGATTTCAAGGCGAGAGGGCATAAATTTAAGATAAAAAGAGAGACATTTGTTTTAAAAAAGTCATGTGAGGCTTTTTTTTTAGGGAAGGTGTTTTACGTGTGCAGTTAACTTGCTGAGGAAGTAATGGATGAGAGTACGTTTGCAACATTTAAAGGACAATTGATTCCAAACATGAATGGGAAATTGGGATTTTTCAAATAAATTTATTCATGCCTAGTACATCAGTTGTTTCCCAGAGGACATTTAAGATTCAACCACGATATTATCCATCTGGCATCTCCTGTGAGACAGAGCAGATGAATATGACAGTTTGCTTCCCGAACTGACATGAGTGAATCAGATGGGATATTCCACACAACTGGTTCAGGTCATCACGAGACTCTTCAATTCCAGATGCGTATTGAATTCAAACTCCACTATCTGTCATGCCAGGACCTGAACCCTTTGTCCCCAAAATATTACCAGGTTTTTCTGGATTAACAACACAGTAATAAAACTACAAGGGCATTATAACCACTCAACGGGTACAGAAGGAGGCATAGATTAGTTTGGCAGTATGTTCAGCATGGATTGGTTGTACTGACGGGCCTGTTTTCATGCTGTATAACTCTATGATTGACGCTATGGAACAAATAGCTGGTTGGGATTAACAGCAGCATTGACACATAATCAAACAGCTGATGGGATAAGTAATCCTGCTGGAGTGTCCGGAGGTTGTTTTGCTCAGTGACCCCTTCCCACACACGGGACTGGTGAACGGTCTCTCCCCAGTGTTACTGATTAAATGAGTTTCATTTCTGTGGTTAATTGAATTTCTCTGCTTTCGCTGTGGTATCAGCGTCCTTTTTTTCTACCCAGGGTGAACGGTCCTTTCAAATTGTGTCCACACAGATACAAATCCCGTTTTCTATGGTGTGAATGTGTTTTCCTTGTTTCTCATTCACCCACAGGGTGTGAGTATGACTGGTCACGACAATATTTATTCTTCGCCCCTCGTTCGTTGCTGTCTGGGTGCACCACAAACACGGGTGCGATCGCAGCCTCGGGTGACTGTCTGTGGGCAGTCTGTACATTCTCTCTGTGTTTGCGTTTTTATTTCTCCCTCCGACCTAAGATGTGCCAGTTTCAGAGATCAAAAATGGAAAATGCAGTCTTATTGGATAGGGAATACCGTGAGGTCTGGTGGGATGCGCTTCGGATGGATGTGTGGACTGGAAGGGCCGACTGGACTGCTTCCCACACAGTGGGGATTCTTGGATTAAGGGTGAGCTCATGTTTTGTTCTGGTCCTGGAGTCTCTCGTAGGCAGGACTGGGTGAAGACTGGAGAATCCCCGCATAAGAGACACGAATGAATGGGATTGCAGGAATTTATGGGCGGCACGGTGGCACAGTGGTTAGCACTGCTGCTTCACAGCGCCAGCGACCCGGGTTCAATTCCCGACTCAGGCAACTGACTGTGTGGAGTTTGCACGTTCTCCCTGTGTCTGCGTGGGTTTCCTCCGGGTGCTCCGGTTTCCTCCCACAGTCCAAACATGTGTGGGTCAGGTGAATTGGCCATGCTAAATTGCCCGTAGTGTTAGGTTAAAGAGGTAAATGTAGGGGTATGGGTGGGTTGCGCTTCGGCGGGGCGGTGTGGACTTGTTGGGCCGAAGGGCCTGTTTCCATACTGTAAGTAATCTAATCTTAAGGTCATGATCTCTGTTCCTGAGGTCAGGCTTGCATTTCAGGTTTTTTTCGTCGAACTTAAACATCACCCTTTTCGTGTTCCAGTCGCCAAGGATGACAAGTTTAAAATATCACTCCAACACCACCTTCTCCAGGTTGAAATCTTGACTGTGTGGAAGAAACTGATACTGAGCTGATGCGAGCAAATGTAGCTTCCACCGCCAGTGTCGGAAAAACAGATCCAAATAGCAAAATCATCTTTTAAACCCACCACGGCAAAGTTAAGGGCTCAACACGCTCCAGTTGTGCCACTCAGCTGTCTTAGAAAGATGCACCGGAAATCGTTATGAGAGTATAAGCGGGGACAACCATTCCCTTGAGCAGGATCACACTCAATCTCGGAATTTCTTGTGCCTCTATACTATCATAGAAGGACAGCACGCTCACCTATTGCATCACTGGAGCCAGAGAGTAACTCTGCGCGCTCATTCCCATCCCCATTTCCGGTCGGATCTAGGCGGCTGTGCCGATGTTAAGCTAAAATGCTATTGATGCATACATTTTAACAATATCCTCTATTGTCCCCCGAGACTTTGATGTTTTGTCGAAATCGATCAATCTCAGTTTTCAACATTCTCATTCAAGGGATCGCCACAGCATCTGAGGACATCGAACTGAAAGATTCAGCTAATTCTCATTTCCCACATGTCTGTCACTCTTTGCTGAGTACTGATAATGTACATTTGATATTCTTCCGAACATTTCCTCTGCTAGTATACTTATTGCTGCTTGCAAGCATCCAGTTCTGTCATTGCTGTGATCGTGGTTGTCGGTATTTTGCATTGTGACCACAGTAACCTCGATTTGAAACCAAATCACGGCACTAAGTGTCCTTTTTGTGACACATGCTAAGAAATTAATTGTTTTACCTTCAAATTCCGCTCTCTTGCATCTCTGCGTTTCATACATCATGATTCAAACACACCCGTTTTCGGAGATTCCTCTCCTTCCCACGATTATTAAACCTCCTTTCCATCCCTCCCCCCATTTCTATGAGGCAATGCACAATCTATCACTCTCTTTCACACTGATGCTGTTGTTTCTGTGCTGCTGCTGCGGTCACTGTTGTTGCGTGAAGGTGCCCCAATCACACCAGCGTGAGGCCCAAACATCCATTAGGTTCAAGCAAATGTTTTGTGTGCAGTTTTGCCAGTCACATTATCGCAGGCATGTGATCACACTGAGAAAATTGCAGGAGATATTTACCGGGATACTGTTTGGGCTGAAGAGTTTCAGTTGTGAAGAAAGACAGGACAGAGTGGACTGTTTGTCGCAGTGCAAAGGAGATGGGGAGAAGACATGATTGAGTTAGTGTATGGACAGGGATGACTGAACGAGTTTCCCACTGATGGAGAGATCGATCAGCAGGGGCCACAGATTTAAGGAGAAAGGCAGAACGGTTTGAGAAGATGTGCGGAAATGCTTTATCAGCCAGCTTGGGGATTGGAATTTGGAATAAACTGTCTGCATTGTTCAGAGCGGCAGAAACCTTTACGACCTGAATAAAAATTCAGATGTGACCTTGTGATGCCAAGATATATTAGGCTGTGGGATAAACATTGGGAAATGGGATTCAGTTCATTAAGCAGTCGTTTTTGACAAGTGCGGTCACAATTGGCTGAAGGACCTCCTTTGACACACTTGTCTTCGGTAGTGTCCCCGCCTGTCACAAGGCTCAATTCTACGCTGGGGACAGTGTAACTATTTTAAAACTGTCGCCCCATTCCCAAGTGCGAGTATTGATACTTGTCCTTCCATTCTCGATGGGGCATGTCACAGGAAGGACAGTGCTGCCTGTATCAAGGTGAGGAAGGGTTGCAGCTCTCAGGAAGGCAGAGTTTCAGTGAAAGTGCAAATATGTGACTTCTGCAAACTGCATCTTGTGTTGGAATGAAAACCATTTGACAGAGTTTTTTCCGGATTGAAATGTCTACTGGAAGCAGGAAGCTGAGGAAGAAACAGGGTAAAAGTATCCAAATATGATTGCAGAAACATTTCCCGCAGCACGAACTGCTGTTCGGTCTGAGGCTTGGTTGATTGGCCAAGTTAAATTGCCCTCTAGTGTCCAGGGAGAGAATTAAGTACGTTAAGTGAATTAGCCATGGGTAACTCGGGGACAAGGTCAGAATTCAGAGGACTCCAGTTTATCGTCCAACAGGTTTATTTGACATCATATAGGGGAGGAATGCCCCTTCTTCAGGTGAAATATAAGGGAATAAGGCGGGGACATAGGTCTGGGTGAGATGCTCTTCAGAAAGTGGAAACTGGATTGATTGACTGAAATGCTATTTCTGCACTGTAAGATTCTATGATTCTATCGGAGAGGATAATGACGATGTTTACTGGGATATAAAGCCATGACAGACGATGCTTGCGCGGTGTACTGAGGATGAGATTTTATTCACTTGCTTTCTTGGAAAATTTGGAACAATTATCCCTGAACCAAGGAAGACTTATTGGGGTTTTTTCACGTTACGAAATGTTTGGACAGAGTAAATAGGTGGAAAATTTCCTCTTTCAAGTAAGTATAAATCTTAACACCAGGCATTCAAAATCTTTGATAAAACTTTGAAGGACAAACAAATGATGAGAGCAGAATCGCTGTCACTCCCAGAATCTGTTTTTCAAAGCATTTGGAAGGGTACATTTGGTGACACACAAGGAATAAATTTCACAAGGAGAGACAGTGTGTAGCTAGGTAAAGGAGTATGGATGGGGTTTAGTTGGTTGGAAGCCGCGGGGAAATAATGTCCAAGCTGATTGACTTTAAATGTAAAGGCATTTTTTGAACATGTGCACCTGAATTCGATTCGGTTCCAAAAGTCTGGATTTTAAAAGATTTGTCACAATATTCCACCAAAAGCATTATAAATGGCCCAGTGGCTCAGTGGTTAGCCCTGTTGCCTCACGGCATCACCGTCCCAGGTTCGAATTGAGCCTCAGGTGGGATTTGCACATTCCTCCTGTGGGTTTGCTCCGGTTTCCTCCCACTGTCTAAGATGTGACTCCGCCCCAACATTCAACGAACTTTTGGTTGATCTGATCGTTTTCAACTCCTTTCTGCTCACTTACCTCGATAAACTTTCATCATCTTTCTGATTAACTATCTGACACAGTCTGAAAGTATCCAACACCTCAAACTCAACAGTGTTTGTTGTAAAAATGGCACAGACTCTCTGGCCCCTGAGCAAAGAAATTACTCCTCATTTCTGAATTAAATGGGCAATATCTAATTCTGAGATTATGTCATCTGTGCTCTCCTCACAGTATAGGCAAGCTAGCTGCCTGTATCTCCTCTGTCAAGATCCATGAATATTGAACGTTTATAATTGTTATTGTGACACCTCCCCTGTCTGAAGCAGAATAATCCCAGTCTAACCAATCGTGCAACGAAACTCCATTTAATGCAGAATTAGCAACACGTTTGTAAATCTCCGCTGTCCTTCACAGCGTCCTTACGTATTTTGAAGACAGGTGGAGAAATTTTGGCGAGGAAACGGGTTGAAAGTTCAGGCGCAGACGGGAATTGGAACTTAAAATCTGAAAGCGATTGGAATCAGATTGATCCACAGAAGGACCAAATGCAGAAATGATAAATCTGACAAATGAGAATCTAATCATATCGATTGACATTCAATGGCTTCATTGTAACTGAATTCCTCTGTGTAATCGTCCTGGGAGCTAGTATTTAGGAGAACTGCAACCTCACCGCCCGTACAAAGAAGTTGACGACAAAAGCATGTCCGTCGGTCGACTTTGTTTGATTATTAACTCAACTCTTGTCTCAGTGAAGCCTTTATCATCCACAAGGCACAGATTCGATGTTTAACAGAACTCTCTCCATTTGCCTAGGTGGGTGCAGCTTCGATACCACTGAAGGAACTGGGCACCCTCCACGACAATGCAGTCACATAACGTACATTGTTCAGCACCGGAATATTAAATCCCCTTAGCTGCTAAGGCACAATTGCAGCAGAGTGCACCACCTAGAAGATTCACTGGAGTAAGTCATCCAGGCTTTGTTGACAGAACATTCAAAGCTCAAAATCTGTACTGACAATAAGGATAAGGGTGAAGATGCCTGAAACGTCACCATTTACAAATTACCCTCCAAGACACATACCAGCATGACTTGGAGAGGAATCAGTGGGAAATTCATTGAGTGGTGAAGCGGTCTTGATGGGCAAAGAGCTGTACTTCAACCTTCCATGTTTTATCGTACAATTTATAAAAATGTTGATTATTGCATTTATCAGACTTCTGATCATTTCTTTAGTTGCTTCCTAAACTGGCGGTTGCTAAAGATCGAATATCATCCTCAGCCTGTGGTCAACAATGGAAAATATCCAAAAACCCTCTCGAACAACTGATCTCCCTGTCCAACAATCTTCAGAGATCTCTGAATGTCCACTCCAAGATCTCTTTGTTCCTGTACACCACTCAGAATCCTCACTGTTATTGTTTCAACTCCCCAAATGCATTACCACTTATTGGTCTGAATTCAATTCCATTCGCCGTTTTTCCCTTCCACCTCATTGATACATCCCCGCGATCCCTGATATTATTCATCACAGTCAACTATATGAACAATTGTTGCATCGTCTGTAAACTTCTACGACAACTAAGATTGAATTATTGATCTACATCAGGAAATAGTGGTACTCCATTGGAAAAAGGCATCCAAACATGGTTCATTGCTGGATGAGATGAAAACCTGTAATAACAACAGAATCGGACCCTTGCTATCATTTGTAAACATAATGGCAACTCTGTAGGTTGGTCTCCTGACTGATTCCTTCTCAAATATGGGAGTGGTGAATGACCAATCCACATTGTGACTGAGCAAGTGAGTTTACATTTCAGCGGTAATTTAATACCTTCCTACAGACCCCGCCCCAATAGACCTTACTTCATGGCAGCGAGGGTATCCTTTTGTCTATTTAGTTTGGATAATCGGTTGAATTTGAGTCCACGCTGAGACGACTCCGATTTTTTCCCCGTCATCCATGTATCTTTTTTACCCTTCCTTATTCTCCCAAGCAGTGTGGCTATCATAGTCTGAACAGCATTTGTTGTTCATCCTTAACTCTCCTTGAACTGAGTCAGAGGGAATTTATGGGTGAACCGTACTATTGTGGGTCTGGAGTTATATGTTGGCAGGTCTCGTTAATGACGGCAGATTTCCCTTTTGAAGGGACATAAATGAATGGGTTTCCAGCAAATTAGAACGTTTAGTCACTCTTCCTCTGAGCGGGTTTATATTCCAGATTTTATTCATCAAATCTAATTACCAGCAGCTTCCATGCTCCAGTCTCCAAGGGTTGCTGGCCCAAATATCGCCATTGCATTTGCAGATGACACGAAGATTGTTGGAGTTGCAGACAGCATAGCGGACCGTCAAAGAATGAAGGAGAATGTAGGTAGACAGGAGAGTTGAGTGGAGAAGTGGCAGGTGGAATTGGGTCCAGATGAATGTGCAGTGATTCATTTTGGGAAGTCTAATTCTCGAGCCAAGTAAACGGAAGTTCTTTGGGTAAAGTTGATTAGCAGAGGGATCTGGGAATTCAAGTCCTTCAGATTAGATTAGATTAGATTACTTACAGTGTGGAAATAGGCCTTTCGGCCCAACAAGTCAACACCGCCCCGCCGAAGCGCAACCCACCCATACCCCTACATGTACCCCTTACCTAACACGAGGGGCAATTTAGCATGGCCAATTCACCTCACCTGCACATCTTTGGACTGTAGGAGGAAACCGGAGCATCCGGAGCAAACCCATGCAGACACGGGGAGAACGTGCAAACTCAACACAGTCAGTCGACTGAGGCGGGAATTGAACCCGGTTCTCTGGCGCTGTGAGGCAGCAGTGCAAACCACTGTGCCACGGTGCCCCCACGGTGGCACGATAGCACCCCCCACACCCCTACAGGAGGTCCCATCCGGACCCCATCACCCTCTATCTTAAATGTATCTTAGCTCTATCTTGTCTATTGTGTGCAGTTCTGCAATTTGCATGATAGCACGGATATGATAGCACTGGAAATGATGTAGGAGAGATTTACTAGGGTATTCTCTTGATAGAAGAGTTTCAGTTATGAAGAGAAATTGGATAAACTGAAGGCGTTTTTCTTCAAACAGAAGAAATTGGGAGCAAAAATGATTGAGACGTACAAAATAATAAGGAATATGGATGGTGTAGACTGAAATAAACGTTTCTCTTTGATGGTGAGATCGACCACGGGGGGAGGGATAGGGTGACATCCATTTAAGAATATAAGAGGAAAGATTTCAGTGAATGTGCCTACAAATGTTTTGAAACAGCGGTTGTTTTAAATTTGGAATCAATGCATGCAAAGCTTGGAGAGGCAGAAATCCTCATAACTTCTAGAAGCATTCAGATGTGAATTTGTGATGCCAAGACATACAGGGATATAGGCCAAGAAATTTAAAAAAAAGAGCTTGGATAGTTAAACGAATGTTAATTTCCAGTATTAACATAGGCGCCTTTTTGCATACAATTCCTGAAAATTACCACTGCCCGTCATTGCGTGAGACCGGGTTCAATTCGCTTCCAGGATGGGCGCTTGCATATTTTGAAGGCTCAGTGGGTAGAACTGCGCCTCTCAGCGCCAGAAACCCGCCTTCGATTCCAGACTTGTGTGACTGACTGTGTGGAATTTGCACACTCCTTTTCTCTCTCTCCCGTGTGAGTTTCCTCTGGCTGCTCCGATTCCTTCCCAAAGTGCAAAGGTGTGCAATTCAGGTAAATGGCAAACAAAGTCTGAATGGACTGTAAGTGTTGTAAATCAGAGTCAAAAGTCAGAATTGCAGCTGGAGGAAAACAGAATGACCATTTCGGGTCAACAGACTCTTCCTCGGAACTGTTTTTAATTCGCAATGTTAACTCTGATTTCTCTCCACCTGAAGCTGCCTGACTCGCTGAGCTTTTGGAGGAATTTCTATTTTTTGTAAGTAGATCATAAATGCGGGTTTAGAAAGATAGAGCGGGGGAGTGTGAATCTCTTGCACGGCACAGTGCAGACTCAACTGGCCAAATGGTTTCTGTATGCACTGGGTCTAATTCTATTAACTCTGAATCTATACGTTTTTGTCCTTTTTTAAGTCTTTGGTTTTCACATCTCTCCTGTCATGTGAATTGCAGAGCAGGACAATCGACGTTTCGGGCATAAGCCACCACCAAACCGTTACCACCTGAGCCTGGAAGATGAACGCCTCATATTCTGCCTTGGGACCCTGAAACCACACGGGATAAATGTGGATTTCAACGGCTTCCTCATTTCCCCTCCTCCCACATTATCATAGTCTGAAGCATCCAACTCAGCACCACCCTCCGGACCCAGTCATCTCTCTCCCTCTGACTTATCACATTCTCCTTGCCTCCATCCACCATTCGCTTTCCCAGCTACCTTGCAGACAACTCCAACCCCCTCCCATTTATCTCTCAGTCCCCACTCACAAACCTCATTCCTGATGAAGGACTTATGCCAGAAACGTCGATTCTCCTGCTCCTCGGATGCTGCCTGACCTGCTGTACTTTTCCAGCACGACACTATCGCCATGGCGAAGATAGATGAGCTCAGCTCAGGCTCGTAATCTGAGAGCGGAGAAGGCTGAGTGAGGAAGGGATTAAGGTGCACATTAAGGGTATCAGTATGTGTGATATGAATAAACTTCTTATGGGAAGAGTTAACAACCATGTATCTCCATTAAACGCAAGCGAGAGGATGTTCAGACGAGATATAGGAAGAACGTTTTCACTATGAGAGTGTTGTTTGTTTGGAATTCACTGTTTGAACGTGTGGTAAAACTATGAGTCATCAAAATATTTCAGGAGTATCTAGCCGAATACTTGGGATAAAGACCAGGTACTGGAAAGGGGAGTGAAGATAAACAGATATCTGATTAAAAATTCGAACACTGTACAGAAAATGCAGAGAATGAAAGCATGGGAAGAGTAAAGGCATGGAAACTACTGGCGATATGTTACAAAGGTCCGCGAATGCTCCACTCGTCAAAAGATTACTGGGGAGGATGGGGCCATTGTGGCATGATGGGATAAGAATAGTGGAATGCTCCTACACCAAATAGCAAAGTCAGACTGGACTGAAAGTTTACTATGGCAGACTGAGATAATAACAATTAGTAAAGTCAGACTCGCCTACTAACTACCATCATGGCAGGTTGGGACAAGTCGTGACAAAAAATACTTAGGACCTGACTTTAAATAATAAATTCATAGTAAAGTCAGCCTGCTTGACACGTTTGTAGCAGGATATGACATTAAATATCTAATCAGTAGTTAGTAGAGTCAGCTTGGGAAAGGAAAACATTGTGATATATGGGGTAGCTAAATATCGAATCATGACAGGTTAGTCTGAGATGGAAGATCATTGTAGCACAGGTGGCAGTATAATACCTAATAGTGACAGTCGAATAATATTAAGGAGAATTAGGAAAAAACAGTGGCAGAAGTAGAACGACAATGGGAACTAACACTATTGGTTTATTGTATAGCTGGAGTGAGGTAATTCTGATTAACACAATTGGGCATTCTGACATGCTAACAAAACATGATTAAAGAAAAGGTATGAAGTGATGGAGTTTAATTCAGATACATGCGAACTGCTGCATTTTGAGAAAGCAAACCTTAGCAGGACTTATACACTTAATGGTAAGGTCCTAGCGTGTGTTGCTGAACAAAGAGACCTTAGATTGCAGGTTCATAGCTCCTTGAAAGTGGAGTCGCAGGTAGATAGGAGAGTGAAGAAGGCGTTTGGTATGCTTTCCTTTATTGGTCAGATTATTGAGTACAGGATTTGGGAAGTGATGTTGAGGCTGTACAGGGCATTGGTTAGGCCAATGTTGGAATATGACTTTTTGTGCATTCTTCCTACTTTCCAATTTCAACTGTAATTGAATTTATTCTTGCATACCATTCTTACATTTTTAATATTCATGGAAACTGTGCAAGCTGTTCTTGGATGCAGGAATGGTGAAGCTTATTGATTAATGGAAAATGTTTCATGTTACCTATATTAACTTTCAGAAGGAAGTTGTTGAAGTTTAATTGATTCGAATTCTGTGCCGATTGAATCTGATCGAAGGAAAAGCCCTGCGACAGCAAGGTAACACTGTCTGTAAACAATGCAGAAACCAACGGAAACCCATGTTTCAATGTAGTCTATTTTTAACATTTTTGTATCACTTTTGTATCCTTTTCGTGATGCTTCAATCATCACACTTTCATGTCAGTTTCACCATGTGTGCACTAGCTGTAATTTCAGAACCAGACGGTTCAGGGAAATGAAGCAGGGTGAGTGACTGAAGTACCAGTGGGGCAGCACATCACCACCAAAGATCCCACAGTGTTGTGGTTCAGTGGTTCATTCATCATGTCTTTATATGCCAGTAAATTTCAACCTGATAAAGGATGCTGAGTCCAATTCAATGCAAGAAAGACTCACTTCTAAGATATGCAATCTTATTACGGACACAGGAAAGGTGGAAACAATTTCAATTACAGCTGAATGGATTGGTTGCAACAGAATCGGGTCAAATCCCAGTCACATACTTGACTGTTGTTCTTATTGTTATTTGTTCTCTACGTGTGCTGGAGTAACACAGTGAGGGATGAATTACTATTGCCAGACATACATAAGGGGGCGTATGAAATGCTGAAGTTGTGAGATCAGAGCAGTTTTTATTGACATAGGCCATCCATTGTTGGAATATCAGTCTTAGGAATTAGACAGAGAGCGATTTTGAACGAAATTTGAGCAGGGAAGTTTACCGCATGATGTAACACCAAATTGTGTGGTTACTTTGGTTTTACCTCATTTGTGTGTTTTGCCTCTTTGGGGATTTTGAAGTTATCCCCTCTATACAAAAGTTCCGTGCTTTTGCACAATTATACAAAAGATGCAGTACAATAACACCCAACGCTGTTTCAGTCTACTTGTACAGATATTGACTCCTCGAAACAGCACTGTGCACTCTCCTCGAGTCTGGAAAATAATTTGGTGCATTCCCACTCTTATGGCTCTTATCATTACATCGGCCTCTGTTCTTCACGGAATCCGATTCAACAGATCTTGTCACTGAATCATTTCTTTGTATGTGTTCAGATCATGTGAGCAGAATATCACAGTCCATAACCCAGAAGTCAGACCATACTCAGAGAAACAAACTCTGCTCTTGATCTTTTCATGAACACCAGTAAGAAATATCTATGTTCTTCAAAAATTACTAACCTGTTTTTCAGAAGCAAGATAAACAGTCCCGGGTTTCTGCTTCTGTTGTCACACGGACCAAGATTGTAAATGTTGGAACCAGTTGAGACTGTCTGCTCTCCCACATCCATTTTCTCCCGAGGAAGTGTTAACTTGATGGTCTGAATTGGATTCTTCTAAAAAGAAGAATATTTTTATCCATTGATTTCTGGTTTATGGGCCACTAGGCTCCCGCTGGGCCTCCGTGTATCGCACTGACGACAGCAGTTTCCAGCCGTCTTCAGCTTTTTTGTAGCAAGTACCTTCGAGGATGACATCAAAAGCTGTTCGCTGTGACTGTGTGATACTCTACCAATGGAGACACCTCTATCAATGGAGGCAGCTCAGTCCGCTGGGCTGGGATAATTTCTGCAGTGTCCTGCGGACCAGATCCAGTGCACTTTATCATTCAGATCATACCACAGTGAGAGCGCTCCAAAAGGCCAATTGGTCACTCGTACCTGCGTCAGCTCGGGAGTTACAAAATATGGGTTAAAGCAGAAACTAGAGATTTGATCAGGTTTCAAGTGTTTACGTGTGGCAGGAAGCAGAAAAAGATAGACTGTGAAGCGATTGGGATCTGACTACAGGAGCAGCACAGAGGAGAGCTTTGAAGTATTGAATTCTGATTGATGGGACGATCTTGCTTTCACTTGGCCATGCTGCAGTAGAAGATAATATGTCAATGTCTCTTGGAATTGTGATGTCGCAGGCAAATATCACTGTTACACTGCTGTAAGTTCCTTTTTCCAATGTGACGATAGTCTGTATGTAAAATAGCTTAATATTTAATCCGTTCTCAGAAACAAGTCCATTCCATCTCATTGTATTGTATTGTCTTCTTTCCACTTTACCTGTTATTGTGCCTGCACTGAAGTTGATTTGCTCCTTCTGCATGTCTTTTCCAGTCTGGTTGATATGATGCAGTTGTACTGATCCACCGTCCGACAGAATTTTCCACTTCACTTCAGCCCACCCTAACTTCGCTATCGGATACCATTCCCGTTGTTTAGGTTTAAGCGCTCGTCTCAGATCCAGCCTGCCCTCACCCAAAATAAATGCAAATCTCAGTCCCACTGTGATCACTGCAATCCGGGAAATCTTCATTCCGAGGTCATTGATTATTCCTAGGAGAAAGTTGGGACTGCAGATGCTGGAGATCAGAGTCGGAAGTGTGGTGCTGGAAAAGCACAGCAGGTCAGTCAGCATCCGAGGAACAGGAGAATCCACGTTTCAGTCATAAGCCCTTCAACAGGAATAATGCTTGTGAGTCGGGAATGAGAGATAAATGGTGGGGGTGTTGGGTTGGGGGGAGGTAGCTGGGAAAGCGATAGTTGGATGAAGATGAGGGAGAAGATGATAGTTCAGAAGGAGCAGAGATGGAATGGGTCCAGAGGGCGGTTCCAAGTTTGAGGCTTGGAACTTGGGGGAAGGGAAATGAGGAAACTGTTCAAATTGATACTTATCCTGTGCGGTGACAGAGTCCCAAGGCGGAATATTTGGCGTTACTCCACCAGGCATTGGGTGGTTGTGGTTTGGTGGTGAACGAGGCCCAGGACCTTTACGTCGTAGACGCAATGAGGTGAGGAGTTGAAGTGTTCACTCACGGGATGGTGAAATTGGTGGCTGTGAGGGTCCCAGAGATGTTCTCTGAAATGATCTGCAAGGTATCCTGTCTCCCTGATGCAGAGGAGAGAACACTGGGTGCAACGGATGCAGTAGTTGACATTGCAAGCGGTATAGGTGAATGTCTAACGGATGTGGAAGGATCCCTTGGGGCCTTGGACGGAGATGAGTGAAGTGGTGTGGGCGCTGGTGTTACCCTTCCTGTGGTGGTAGGGAAAAATTCCAGTAGTGGGGTGTGGGCTTATTCTGGGTTGTAGAACCGACGAGGGTTTCATGGAGGGAATGGCCTTTTCAGAATGCTGATAGGGGTGAGGAGGGAAGTATATATATGATGGTTGGGTGTGTTTAGAGATGGCAGAAGTGGTGGAGTCTGATGTGTTTTATGCGAAGGTTGGTGGGGTGAAAGTTGAGGACCAAGCGCTTCTGTCCTTGTTGCAGGAGGGGTGGGGTTGAAGAGGGGTGGTGTGTGATGTGGATGAGATGCACTGTAGGGCATCTTCAACCACGTGGGAAGGGCATTCGCGATTATGGATGAAGGAGAACAACTGGGACTTTCTGAGGTGGAATTGGCCATCCTGGGAAAAGATGTGGTGGAGGCAGAGGAATTGGGAATAAGGGATTGCATTTTTACACGAGGTGCGGTGGGAGGAGGAGTAGTATTGATAGCTGTGGGAGTTAGTGGGGTTGTAGTATATGTCTGTCATTAGTGATTCGCTGGAGAAGGTGATGGACAAGTCCATGAAGGGGAGGGAATTTTCTAAGATGATCCAGGTAAAGTTGAGGTCGAGATGAAACATACTGGTAACGTTGTTGAACTGTTCAACTTCCTCGTGGGAGCACGAAGTGGCGCCAGTGCATTTATCAATGCGGAGGAACAATTGGAGAGAGGTGCCAGTGTAACTGCGAAAGATGGACAATTGCGATATCTGACAAGCAGGCAGGCATAGCTATGTCACAGGCGGGTGCCCATGGTTATCCCTTTGGTTTGGAGGAAGTGAGAGGATTGGACGGAAAAGTTGTTGAGGGTGAGGACCAGTTCAGCCAGGTGGATGAGGGTGTCGATGGAAGGGTTCTAGTTGGGATGGGGTGAGATGAAGAAACAGACGGCTTGGAGACTTTCATCATGGCAGATGGATGAGTACAGGGACTGGATCTCTAAGGTGAAGATGACGCGTCGGGGGCCGGAGAAAAAAAAAAGTCTTGGAGGAGATGAAGTGCACAGCTGGTATCACAAACGTAGGTGTGAATTTTCTGGACTGGGGAGACATGAATGTTTTGAGGTAGGAAGAGATTAATCATGTCGGACAGGCGCAGGCTGAGACAACAGGTCTTAGGAAGGAGGTAGAATCGGGCAGCGGGGGTTCATGGACAATGAGATTGGAGGCAGTGAATGGGAGATTCCCCAGAGGTGATAAGATTGTGATTGTCTGGTAGATGATGGGAGATTTGGCTGTGATCGGGCGCAGTAGGAAGAGGTGTCAGTGAGGTGGCGCCTGGCTTCAGCAGTGCACCTCAGGAAGTCGCACATGCCTTATTCCTGATGAAGGGCTTATGCCCGAAATGTCGATTCTCCTGCTCCTCGGATGCTGTCTGACCTGCTGTGCTTCTCCAGCATCACACTGCCGACTCATTCATTATTCCACTTTTATTTCACACTGCCAGGTGCGTGCTGCCTGTTTGCCTCTAGAAAGCATTGTTCTCATAACCTTGCACAACATCTGCCATTCTCAAACAAAAAGAGAAATTGCTGTAAAACCTCAGCAGGTCTGGCAGCATCTGGCGATAGGAAGAGTTATCCTTGAGATGGTATTTGGCTTCAGCGGTGTAGAGGTCAGTGCGCCATATCTGACCTCTATCTGCTAGCTTGATGGCAAGATTGGCATTGGAGCAGCGGGATTGGAGGGCTGCGCGTTGTGAGGGTGGCAGGTTGGAGTGGGGGAGGGGGTAGACAGGTTGAGGCGGTGAATGTCCCAGTGACAGTGAAATGAAGAGTTCGAGGGAAGGTAATAGGCCAGCGCGGGGTGTCCAGGTGGATGCAGTGTGTTGGATGTGGGCGAAGTAGTCCTCGGAAGGTGGGCCGGAGTCTTGATTGTGAAAGTAAGCTCCGAGGTGGAGGCAGCAGAAGAAAGGTTCGACGTCACAGCGTGTATTAAATTCTTTGATGCATGGACGGAGGGGGATGAAGGTGATTCCTTTGCTGAGGACTGATCGTTCGTCCTCAGTGAGGGGAAGGTCTGGATGGATGGATCACAGTTAACGTTTCAGATCAATGCGCCGTCACCTAACCTCTCTACAGTCAGCCCTGCCTCAGCTGAGGACCACACTCTCTCAGAATTGCAAACTACATCGTCAGGAGAATTCATGCTCTCAACAAACAGTATTTCAACCTCATCTCCAATATCAAAAACTGTAAGTACGACAAATCTTTATCTACCCACCTCCATAACAAGCACTCCTCAAACATTTAGGAAGAATCCCCGGCCTCTGAAACTGCTCAGACGCCATTAGCAATGTGGCTGGTGCAGCAGCACCCCCCCACGCTGATTGATGATGTCACGTCCGCCCCCATCATGGCCATTCCCAAAACCACTTACGCCCCTCACAATTCCTCATGCATCACACGTGACATCCTTCCGCCCCTCACATCATCGCTCTTTGACTTCTGGCACCCCAATTCTGAGAGAGTGTGGTCCTCAGATGAGGCAGGGCTGACTGCAGAGAGGTTCGGTGACGGCGCATTGATCTGAAATGTTAACTGTGATCCATCCATTCAGACGTTCCCCTCACTGAGGACGAACGATCAGTCCTCAGAAAAGGAATCACCTTCATCCCCCCCGTCCATGCATCAATGAATTTAATACACGCTGTGACGTCGAACCTTTCTTCTGCTGCCTCCACCTCCGAGCTTACTTTCACAATCAGGACTCCCGCCCACCTTCCGAGGACTCCTTCGCCCACCTCCAGCACACTGCATCCACCTGGACACCCCGCGCTGGCCTATTACCTTCCCTCGAACTCTTCATTTCCAACTGTCACTGGGACATTCACCGCCTTAACCTGTCTACCCCCTCCCCCACTCCAACCTGTCACCCTCACAACGCGCAGCCCTCCAATACCCCTGCTCCAATCCCAATCTCACCATCAAGCTAGCAGATATAGGGGTGCAGTGGTAGTCTGGCGCACTGACCTCTACACCGCTGAAGCCAAATACCAACTCGAGGACACCTCTTCCCAAGCCCCCTCGACCATGAACCCACCTCCATCACCAAACCATCATCTCCCAGAGAATACAGAACCTCATAACATCAGGAGATCTCCCAAACACAGCTTTCATTCTCATTATCCGGGAACACCGCACTGCCCGTTTCTACCTCCTTCCCAAGATCCACATGCCTGACCACCCTGGCCGACCCATTGTCTCAGCATGCCCCTGCTTCACTGAACTCACCTCTACCTGCCTTGAAACCGTCCTATCCTCCCAGTTCAACAACTCCCCACTTACGTTCGAGATACCACCCACGCTCTCCACTTCCTCCAAGACTTCAGTTTCCCCGGTCACCATCGCCTCATCTTCACCATGGATATCCAATCCCTCTACACCTCCTTCCACCATGACAAGGGCCTCCAAGCCCTCCGTTTCTTCCTCTCCTAACGTCCCCAACTGTATCCTTCCACCGACACTCTCATTCGTTTGACCGAATTGGTCCTCACCCTTAACAATTTCACCTTCGAATCCTCCCACTTCCTCCAGATCAAAGGAGTAGCCATGGGCACACGTTTGGGCTCCAGCCATGCTTGTCTCTTTGTTGGCTAGGAGAACAGTCGATCTTCCGTCATTACACCAGCACCACTCCCCACCTCTTCCTCTGCTACATCGATGACTGCTTTGGCGCCACCTCGTGCTCCCGCGAGGAGGTTGAGCAATTCATCAACTTCACCAACACATTCCACCCTGACCTTAAATTTACCTGGACCATCTCTGACCTCTCCATCTCCATTAATGACGACCGACTTGACACTGATATATTTTACAAACCCACCGATACCCACAACTCTCTGGATTACAACTCTTCCCACCCTACCTCTTGCAAAAATGCCATCCCGCATTCCCAATTCCTCCGCCTCAGCTGTATCTGCTCCCAGGAGGACCAGTTCCACCACAGAACACATCAGATGGCCTCCTTCTTTTGAGATGCAATTTCCTTTCAGACATGGTTAAAGATGCCCTCCAACGCATCTCATCTGCATCTCGCACCTCCGCACTCAGACCCCACCCCTCCAACCGTAACAAGGACAGAAGGCCCCTGGTGCTCACCTTCCACCGCACCAACCTTCGCATAAACCAAATGATCCGCCGACATTTCTGCCACCTCCAAACAGACCCCACTACCAGGGATATATTTCCCTCCCCACCCCTTTCCCCCTTCCGCAAAGACCGTTCACTCCGAGACTAACTGGTCAGGTCCACGCCCCCTACAACCCACCCTCCCATCCTGGCACTTGCCCTGCCACCGCAGGAAATGCAAAACCTGCGCCCACACATACTCCCTCATCCCTATCCAAGACCCAAAAGGAGCCTTGCACATCCATCAAAGTTTTAACTGCACATCCACTATTATCATTTATTTTATCCGTTGGTCCAGATGCAGTCTCCCCCTGATTGGGGAGACTGGACGCCTCCGAGCAGAGCGCTTTAGGGAACATCTCCGGGATACCAGCACCAATCAACCCGACTACCCTGTGGCCCAACATTTCAACTCTCCCTCCCACTCTGCCGAGTACATGGAGGTCCTGGTCCCCCTTCACTGTCGCTCCGTCACCACCATACGCCTGAAGGAAGAACGCCACATCTTCTGCCTCGGAACACTTCAACCCCAGAGCATCAATGTGTATTTCAACAATTTCCTCATTTCCCCTTCCCCCACCTCACCCCAGTCCCAAACTTCCAGCTCAGCACTGTCCCCGTGACTTGTCCTGTCTTGTCCTACCTGCCTATCTTATTTTCACCTATCCACTCCACCCTCCCCGTTCCCCCGACCTATCACCTTCATCTCCTCCCCCCTCCCAATTGTACTCTATACTACTTTCTCCCAATCCCCACTCTCCTCTAGCTTATCCCTCCACTCTTCAGGCTCTCTGCCTTTATTCCTGATGAAGGGCTTTTGTCCGAAACGTCGATTTTACTGCTCCTTCGATGCTGCTTGAACTGCTGTGCTCTTCCATCACGAATACAGTTTCAGATCCATTGGTCTGTCCCTCCACAGATCTGTCAGAAATACTGAACTTTTCCAGCATCTTCTTTATTTGTTTGATTTTGAACATCGGCGATTCTTTCGTTTTTTTTTTCTTATTTTCTACCAATATGATTTGGCTAAAGATTATGTTGAATATTTTGAATTTGACTGCGATAGAATAGCCAGATTTCAAAAGCCCGCTACTGCTACTTGGTTCACGTGACCAATGCCTTTCCACTTGATCACTGCGCCCTACAGCTGCACTGCAGATAAATTAACAAAATTATGGCATTCTCTCGGTTTGGTAATCAGGAGCGAGATTGTTTGAATTGTTGAAAAGGTAAGATATGCTGATAAAATACAGTATATTAAGTGGGGAACCATAAGGGAAAGAGAGAACAGTGAAAGATAGTGTTCTGGCAAAATTTAAATTGTCATTGCACACGATTCAGAAAATGCTGGCATTCACAAACATACCATAATGTGGAATGTACGTTTCAGGACAAGCAAAGTAAGCAGATTGCAACATCTTAGTCTGAAAGTTTTGCAACATCAGTTTTAGGTTAGATGAATGCACGCATGGGTTTCAGTGCTGTAATGATCTCATAATCTGTAGAAGGAAATCCTTGCCTTCGAGGATACGTGTGGAATGTTCACTGATTCATCCCAGGAATGGCAGGACTGTCCTCTGGAAGCATATGAGTACAATTATTCAATGTTCCATGGAGTTTCGAATAAGAGGTGAAGGGCATGTCTACATTCACAAATTAATCATTCGGTGGAACTCAATACAAGGACACATGAAGTGATAAACAAAGTGGGCAAGAACACGGAAATATGATACACAATAGCTACGACAATTTCTACGTGCAAATTGTTGATTTCAGACCCACGGTGGCTTTTGGTAATGATATTTACTGTCCGGAACCAGTCTGCACAGGAATGACTTGAGCCCTACTGTGATGTATTTGAACTTCAGTTACCTTTAGAAATAGCTGGCACTCACTCAGATCATGGAGATTTAGAGAAATCAAATTTAAAGCAAATAGTTCATCTTGTAACTGTCAAATCTTTAGGTCACCCTCAGTGGGAGCATTGTGTGTAATCCTTGTCCTTATTCTCCAACAAAGACATGTGAAGAGGTCAGAAAGGGCACAGACACTGATTACTGAATAGCCAGATATTAGGAAGCCCAGGGGTGGGATTTACTGAGACATAAAAACATCAGAAAGGATATAAATGATTTCATTCGCATTATGGACAGAATGAAGGAGTTTATTCACGACATGTGGAAATGCTGGACCAGAAACACTCAAGTTTAAAAGTAAACAAAAGAGATTTTCTCATAACGTGTGGTTTGAAGTGACTAAATTCGGGACATTCCGTCTTTCAAGTGAATCAACAACTTTAGCTGGAGCTTCAAAACCATTAGTGAATGATTAAGAAAAGATTGGATGAGAGTTTCTTCCACTCAATAAAGTCGCTGAATTCCTGAATGACTTTCTGGAAATAAAACGTAGATTTATGATTTCATCGTGTTTTAAAAACACACAAACAAACATACAAGGAGGAATTTACCATTGAAAGAAAGGAAAAGTGTGGGTGTGGATTAATTTCGATTTGATTGTTTTCAGACACAAAGACATTTCATGAACACGTTCAGCTGAAGAAAATTGAGTATAAAAAGTTTCTGGATTTGAAAGATATAGCGTATTATTCAACGTGAAGCATTGTAAATGGGACTTATGTCATAAAATAATTGCAGACAGAAGTTACATCCTAATGAGTGGCAATTGAATCGTCACTTTTTGACGCAACACCTACTTTAAAGATTTGACCACATTCACATGACTTTAGGTGTATTTCACGCTTTCTTATATCCACCACCAAGTCTACTCTGTCTTTTTTGTATTTTTAATCCTCTGTACTGCTCTGCAGCACACCATTCCAGCCGAAAGATGATCAGACTAAAAGTGAGTACAATATTCAGACGGCCCTATGCGACCAGTCTTTGTTTTTATTATTACATTGCGAGTTTGCAACAAACTACATAACATGAAAACAGATCAACATCTATTTTCCCGGAATGTAACGCAGTGCACATGGGAAACTTCATCCGTCTGCTGAAAAATCACCTTCGGCTCTCCCTCCACACATGTCTCTTCACGTTTTAAGTATTTGCAATATGTTTGTTGATCAAGGTGTCATTATCCTGAAAAGGTCGTTTCTCAATCCACAAAAACTGGTACTTTCCCATAAACGTGACATCGCTCTATATCACCTTCTACCCGTACCCCTCAACACGACAAATTGAAGCTGCTCCATGTGAGGCTCAAACTTAAAACTTCGGCAGAGCGCAGCCCACTATAGTGGCACAGAGATATCGTACAATGGTCACCTGTAGCACTGGAGCAACACATTAATGCTTACCTCTACATTCCTGGTTGTACTTTAACAGTTGGGAAACCGAGTTTCTCTGATTCCATGGCTGGTCACTGCGATTATACAATCATCTTCACCAATGGTTCTGACCCCGTGTGAGGCAAGTGGTGAGCTACTCATTGCAAAGATGTAAAAACGTGCAACTTCAACTTTTGCCTTCACTATACCATGAGCCTTTTAGTTTGTTTTTCATCTGTGGAAATCTTAAAACCTTCATCCTGAACAGACTCAATAACAGATCTCCATTGTGTCGTTGGCACCAAATTCCAAAGTATAAACCCCTTTTAATTCTTCCACCGCAGTCCACTGTTTGGGAAGTTTTCCTGCTCAGGGGAATGCACTTGCCAGTGTGTCAACTGCTGCTCCCAGCATTCGCTCTGGCACTGCACTCATTTTCTGTCTGACACTTGCTCACTGTGTTGCTGAGATCATACAGTGACTTGGTGTCACCCGGCCAGGAAAATGATACAGATCAAGGGTTTTGCATTGTTGAATTCAATTGTCAGTTTAGCCTTATTTAGGATTTCAAAATTGCCTGTCCTGTACACAAGTGCGTGTCAAAAAATATCTGAGTGGAAGAAAGGTGTTCTGAATAACGAAATTGAGCACTATGCACTCTCCTCCAGTCTGGAAAACAAATCCTCACAGACAACTTTACACCGCCTGCTGTCACGGGCTCTTCATTCCGTTGACTTCAAATCTTCACAGAATTCAACAGACCTTGTTGCATCGTAATTTCTTCATTTTTGTTCAGATCACTGTGAGCAGAGTGTCATAGTGGGAGTGTGTTTGCCCCACAACTCAGAGGTAAGCCGATACTCTTGGAACCGTCCTGTACTACTTATCATTTCACCAATACCAGGGAGAAATATCTGCTGCTCAGCATAATTTACGCAATTCACTTATTCATAATGTCAAATGTGGCTGCGACTTATGCGACGAGGTGGCTGAGAGGTTAAGGCGATGGACTGCTAAGCTATTGTGTTCTGCACGCGTGGGCTCGAATCCCACTCTCGTCGTTGTAATCAACGGTTTTCAATTTTGCTATTTTTGGATGATCACAGCTGTCCAATGGTCTGTTTCTACGCATCGACGCTATAATAAAATCTCAAAGAATAATTGGAGTCTGTTGCCTAATCTGTATTGAAATGTAGATTGAATTGGGACAATGAAAAGGAACGCGATTGTCTTTTCCAAGTCAAGTTGCTGTGAACTTTTATCGTACGAAAGAGATCCAGGAGAACCAAATAACGAGAGATGCGAAGTGCATGTTGATGCATGCGATTATTAATGAGGGCTTTGTCAGATGAAATTTGTAGCAGTTGGGTAGAAGTGATTCATCTTGGTGAAAAGAGCACAGAGAGACAGCACGAAACAATGGAGATATTTCAAAAGTGGCAGGGGCTGGGTGTAGGGGCACCCGAGAATTGATTGTAAATGCACAGTTGAGAATTACCGATGTGGGTGCCGTGCTTGGGCACGGACAGACTTACACATTGGTCTTATTCCTTCCCCCTTGCTCTTGCCATTGATGAATGCTGGACATAAGACACATATAAACACAAGATGTGGGAAGCAAACTCCCTCTCGTTATGCACACACTTGATGCATCATATTGAACTATGAACAACTAGAGAAGTCAGCAAGTTAACTGCAGGGACTGAAGCTAAACTATGTATCAATAACCGCAGATTTATGCAGCATAAACATGAAAACTGATTTGAAATGTCTTTATACGCCTGTCATTAACAGACGGTTCGTTCTAATAGCCGTGTGGCTGAAAGAAGTAGAACCGCATTTCAAGGTGGATGACAACATTACCAATTTTGTTCAGAAATTGAGATCTATTTGCTCATTTGACACAGGGACCAAGTTTAATTTAAATAATACAAACCAAATTACCTCACGTGAAATAAAAGAGTGATGCCATTACAAACATTGTCCTTTGCTAAGTAGCAGTTACTCAACATGAAAAATAGAATGTGATTTCTAGTGAGCATACGTCAATTAGCACGATTATCTTATTTCGGATTGACTGCATTATGCTCATGCAAAATAAGTTTTAAGAAAGAAGTCCATTGGAAATAATGAGTTGGTGGTGATTAAAAGTA
This sequence comes from Chiloscyllium plagiosum, assembly GCF_037043375.1. Taxonomy (NCBI): domain Eukaryota; kingdom Metazoa; phylum Chordata; class Chondrichthyes; order Orectolobiformes; family Hemiscylliidae; genus Chiloscyllium; species Chiloscyllium plagiosum. Next base: position 36,363,499 of record NW_028270185.1, on the reverse strand, counting down.
AGATTAGGTTCTCATGATGTGGATATTGCACCAATGGCTCCAGTGGTGGAAATGGTCAGTGGGCAGTATTTCCATGATGGTATAGAGGTGTGTGATCTGCCAGGGATGGGCGCTCCCACCTCATCTGGAGCAGCGTCTGTTGACATGGACCAGGGTGTATTGTGACATCAGTCTGGGAGTTACAATCACACCTGGAGAAACTTTTATTGACATACAGCCGCAGGGAGCATTGGGACATCAGTCTGGTAGATCCAACTTCAACTGGACCGCTTCTATTGACATGGAGCAGGGAGCATTGAGACATCAGACTGGGAGCTGCAAGGTCAACGAGAGCCAGGGATGGGAGCTCCCATTTCATCTGGAGCAGCGTCTGTTGACATGGATTAGGGAGCATTGTGACATCAGACTGGGAGTTCCAATCACACCTGGAGCAGCGTTTATTGACATGGAGCAGCAGGGAGCATTGGGATATCAAACTGCGAGATCCAACCTCATTTGGAGCAGCTTCAGTTGACATGGAGCAGGGCGCTTTGCGAGATCAGTCTGGGAGCTCCACTCTCACCTTGAGCTTCTTTTAATGACATGACGCAGCAGGGAACATTGGAACATCAGACTAGTACAGCCAACAGCAACTGGACGTTTTCTATTGACATGGAGCAGGGAGCATTGGTACATCAGACTGGGATCTGCAACTTCAACTAGAGTAGCTTGTATTGACATGGAGCAGCAAGGAACATTGGAACGTCAGGTTGGGAGCTCCAACCTCTCTTGGAGCAGCTTGTATTTGCATGGAGGAGGAGGGAGTATTGGGACATTAGGATGGAGGAAAGGGTATTCAACTATTTTAATCTGAAGTAAAATAGGTTTCAACACCTCAGGTGTTAACTGATATATGAAGATTCTGTCATGGGAAAGTAAGTAATTCATTAGATATTAAAGACAAGTCCTGCAAATATTCAACTCAGGAAACCGCATTGGTACAGAGAGAAATGGGAATGATGTTTCAAGTCTTTGACTTTTCTTTTCTGGCCGACTCTGCACTAGATTACATCACCAGAAGGACGTTTTCACTCATTTCATGTTATTTAGTTTCCTGCAAATACGGACAGGTCATTAACATAATCTAAATCTGAAAATTAATGGGAATATGCGATGTTATGATTAGGCTGGAGTTTATCTCTAAGTATGGTGAAAACGTAGCAAAGTAAGTTGCAATTTCCTTGATCAGCAGTGACCTCATTGATTGGCTGATCATTTTTTTAGGACAATTAGAAGTGAATCATTGATGGTGATTCTCTTTGTTCTTTGCTCACCTTGTGACTGTTACATTTATTGCTCCTGCCATTGTTAGCATCACAGCTCTGTAGCGTGTAAAATCTCAGCTGTGCATCTGGCCAGTGGTACAGCCATTCGTATCGCTGGCTACGGATCAGGCGGGTGCAGGTTCGACTTTTGCTTGGCGCAAGCGCATTGTGGAGATTCAGCACACATCCAAACTAATCTTTTTTGTTGCACTGAGGTGGATAATGTTTGAAATTTCCATCTCCAGGAACGAAAATTCTTTTACTGTCTACGATCAGTTAAACATTACCAAGGGTTATCAAAGTTAAAAATCACATGGCATCAGATCGTATCGAACTAGCATATTTGGAAGCACCAGTGTTCCATGCACTGTTTCTTCATCAGCTGGTTGTGAACTGTTGGAATCTAATATGGCTTTGTGAAATTTTTAAATTTGTCCACCCCAATCCAATACCAACACATCCAAGTCATGGGTACCATCGACACCACGAACGTTCGGTTAAAGTCCAGATGATCTTCCACAACATCGGACATATTGACACACGCATCAAGTTTCTGCAGAAAGACACCTACCTGATGAAGGAGCGGCTCTCTGAAAGCTCGTATTTCCAAATAAACCTGCTGGACTATGTCCTGATGTTGTGTAATTTTTAACTTTGTCTACCCAACTCAAACACGGGCACTTCCATATCATAGAGAACATCAGTCATGTCGCAGCGCTGTCAGCGAAGGCAATCCTGGAATAGCCTCACACATTGCTCATAGGTACGTTTCATTTTCAGAAACCAACCCACTCAATCGCTGCAGCTCCTGTGTATGAAAAGCACAGAAATGAAATAGCTGAGACTCAGTTTTGACAGTTCTTTGAAACTCTTTGGGAAGTGGAATCAGAGGAGAATGAAGGACTAATTGTCCGACTGTGCAGAGAGAGGGAAGGCACTTTTACCTTCATTGAAGGTCTGGGGTATTGACTGATTTAAGGCATTAAACAGATTCCTGGTAGAGCTGCGCTCTCTGCATCAGGAACAAGAAGTCCTGATATCCTGAACGGAAATGAAATCCAGCCCACTCAGTCAAAGCGCTGAATACTAACTACTAGACCACCAGGAATGAGGGCAGAAGCAGTTGCACAGTTTCTTCATAACGCGTTCTTTGGAATTATGTCACTGCAGATATATTTGCCCTCACAAATGATTGAATTATCGAATGTTTACAACACAGAAATGGGTCCCATCATCTCACTTCCCAGCACTTGGTCTGCAACCTTGTACACTCTGATGTTTCATGTGTTCATTTCAATGCTAATGTCTTTGGAACGTTTTAATCTCGTAAGATACAATAAATTGAAGTTTGAGATGGGAAAAATGTGTTCACACCCGGTCGGGAAACTGAATCCCATTTTTACCCACAGGCTGAAGCACGCAGACACATTTCCCCAAGAGTGTTACAGGCCTTGGGAGAAAACAAGCAGAAAGTAACATTTCACCCACTTGACTGATGTTGTCCCATTTCAGACTTCAACACCAGCAAAGAAAGGAAGCATTCAACCCCTCCCATCCCAGTGTTCCTTGCCCATTCTTTCCACATCTCTCTCTAGTATATACTGTCTCACCTTGTTCTTGCTGGCAAACTGGATCACTGCTCACGCGCGTTTTTTCCTGTCCTGGCGAACCGTTTTTCTCAAGTTATTGGAATTAAAAACAGAAATGGGCTATTTCAAGCACTTTTCTAGTTTACAAGACCAGTATTATCACCACTGAGCCAGCACATTGCCAGCTCATTAGAGAAGGTCTCGTACATCGGAAACTGAAATTCAACAGATGATTAGATAGCCTCAGTATTGTAAACCAACCAACAAGACCGGAATAGAGCCGAAAGGATCATGCACAGAAGGATGGCAGAATAGAATGACGAATCTCATGGTGTCCAGGGTGGTGTTAACAGAAATAGCCCCTGGTAGTATCGTGATGAGGATTCAATAATTTCACTGTCTTGGCTTGTTAAAGGTTAACGTTTACAGTAATCAATATGAAATACTGCCTGATCTTTCCAAGGAGAATGATGTTGTGCAGCATTCCGAATCGCTTCCCTGCATGTTACAGGTCCACATCAGCAATATCAGCTGCAATTGCCTGACGTTCAATCAGTTTAAATCAAGAACGGAGAGGGCGTCACTAAAATGGAAGGGGAAAGGTGGTTTGTGAGAGTGAACTGTATGCTGAAACTTTATTTCTGGAACAGCACAGCAGGTCAGGCAGTATCCAGGGAACAGGAGATTCGACGTTTCGGGCACATGCCCTTCTTCAGGAATCATTGTTTCCTGAAGAAGGGCATGTGCCCGAAACGTCGAATCTCCTGTTCCCTGGATGCTGCCTGACCTGCTGTGCTGTTCCAGCAATAAAGTTTCAGCCTTGATCTCCAGCATCTGCAGACCTCACTTTCTCCTCGAGGTGTTAACTGTATGCCGAGTGGAGTCAGGTTTAAAGTAGATAATGAATATTGGTTTTCCTGTTTACCTTGATATACTGACCACTCCGGATCAATTACCCACATTGTCTGCCCTTTGTGTGATGTTCTTTGTACATTTCACCTCGGTTCAGTTTTCCGGGGTCCACGCATTTTTAATCTGGCACATTTTACTCAGGTCGGTTTTGCAGCATCATATTTAGGCCAACGTTTTTAGGAACAGAAAGACACCATTCAGACCATTAAGTCTGTTCCTGTATTGAATGGTTTCATGTCAGATCTGATAACCTTGAACTGCACTTTCTTGCCTTTCTCCATAACGCTTTATGTCTTTACTGTTTGAAGATCTGCCGATCTCAGCCTCATTACACCGAATGACCCTTCCTCAACAGCCTTCTTGTACAAGAAAGCCCTCGGATCCAGAACTGTCTGAGAGAATAAATGCTTCCTCATCTCTGTCTTAATTGTGAGATCCGCATTATAATACGAAGTTAAATATCACACAACACCAGGTCATAGTCCAACAGGTTTAATTGGAAGCATTAGCTTTGGAGAGCTGCACCTTCATCAGGTGGTTGTGGAGTTCACAATTGTAAGAAACAGAATTTATAGCAAAAGCTTACAGTGCGATGTAACTGAAATTATATGTTGAAAAATACCTTGATTATTTGTTAAGTCTGCCATCTGTTAAGATGACTATGTTAGGTTCACTTCTTTGTTATGTGATTCATAAAACTTTATTTTAATAGTTACATTCTTAGGTAAACTTTAACAATTAGTGTCAGTCCAGATAATATATTGACGTTGTTAGTTCCTGTGTGCTGTGTCCGTGCCATAATGTTTAGACTGACGCTAATCTAAAAAAATGCTGCAGGCAAGGATGCTTTGAGGCATGGTACATTGGTGAAACTGAGCAGAGGCTACAGCAACGGATAAATGGGCACTACACATCTATCGACAGACAGGTGTGCGCCTTCCCGGTTGGAGAGCACATCAATGGTCCAGGACATTTCACCTCGGCCTTTGCGGTGACAATCCACCAAGGCGGAATTCGGAGCAGGCAGCATCTAAAAGTGCCCGAGCAGAAGCTGTTAGCTAAGTTCCCATGAGGATGACCTCAACCGGGACCTTGGATTCATGTCACAGTACAGGTGATCCCATTGCACTATCTACACACAGAGACCTTCCTACACACACACACACACACACACACACACACACACAAACACACATACACACACACACACACACAAACACACATACACACACACGCATACATCCGTTTGTGGGGTGAATTTGTACTTGCACAGTTACATTGTACTTTGCTCAAAAACTACATGAATCCATGTCAGCCTCTGTTAACTCATTTATTAAAATTAGAATCAGTCTAAACATTATGGAAAAGACAGCAGCACACGGGGGGCTGACACCAATTGTTCAAGTTAACCTGAGAATGTAACTTTAAAATAAAAAGCTTTGCGCTTTACAAATGTAAGAAGTGAAGTGAAGCTAACATGATTATTCTAACAGATGGGAGACTTAGCAAACTATCATGGACATTTTCAATGTATAATTTAAGTTACATCACACTGCAAATTTGTGCTATAAATTCTGTGCTTTATAACAGTGTACTCCACAACCACCAGACGAATGAGCACCAGTCGGAAAGCTCGTACATCCAATTAAACCTGTTGGACTGTAACCTGGTGTTATGTGATTTACAAATTTGCTCACCCCAGTCCAAAACCGGTCTCTCCAAGTCATTCGATACGAGGCGCTCTGGTTACAGAGATGGAAATGTGTTGCTGGAGAAGCGCAGCAGGTCAGGCGGCATCTAGGGAACAGGAGAATCGACGTTTCGGGCATTAGCCCTTCTAACCAAACTTTCTGCATCCAAAGTTTTAAATCCTTGAAAAAAAATGTGTGATTCAATAAGGATCATTTTTTGTAGTACTGAGTCTGAGCAGGCAAAACCACCTGATTTCAGCATTTCTTCCCATTTGATTTCATCTCCGGTATGAAATTCTCAATGACTCTGGCAGAACTACTACCTTTGCTGTTTTGTAATGTCAGGAATTCATGTTCATTTTAAGATTTTCATAAGGAGCAACAAATCTTTTTTCCCTGACAGGAAATCAACATTGGGAAATAGCATTGAGACAGCTGAATTTCAGCATTTATGCACCAAGGAAAAAATATGCAATGCTTACAACTTTTCTTGGTGACTTTGTTTTTGCCTTTTTGGTTCAGTTGAAAAATGACAGTCATTGAGTTTTTACAAGCGTGGTGAGAGGCCCTTCAGCCTATTGCATCAGTATCAGTCATCAAACATCTAGTTTATAAACACAGTTTCCAGCACGTGACTCATCGCCTGGTGTGTTCTAACGTTCCAAGTCTTCAGTTAAATTGTTATTCAATTTCTTAAGTGCTAAATTGGGACAAAACATCTCTGAACTAACAGTTCTGAAAGACAAACTCTTTCTCAGAGCCGTTTGTCAGTTTTCCTCAAAATGCTGCGGAAAATGTTTCTGTACTCACATCGGAATTAGTTTACCCTGTTTCTTCTTCAGGTTCCTTCTTCTTTCTATTAAATGGTTTAGATTCCAGTACAGACACAAGGTGCATGTTGCAGAAGTCATGTGTTTGTACTTTCACTGTCTCAGCGGGAGCTGCAGTCCTTCCCCACGCTGATTCAGACAGCACTGTCCTTACTGTGACATGTCCCATGGAGAACGGAAGGACCGGCATTAATATGCTTCACTTGGGAACGGAGCGACAGTTTTAAAACATTTACACTGCCCCAGCGAGGAATTGAGCTTCTATCTCCCGCATAACATGTTTCGACACTAACCACTAAACTACCGAGGACTACAGTTGCAAAGGAGACCCCACAGCCCGTTGAGGCTCCATTTGTCAAAAACATCTGCTTTACGACCCGAATCGTTTAACCCACAGACTTATAAGTATTGGCAGAACATATTCACATCTGAATATTTCTGCCTCTCTGACCCTAACAGACAATGTGTTCCAAATTCCAACACCTGGCAGCCTATACCGCTTTTCCACGCATCTACTTAAATCTTTCTGTCTTTCTCATTAAATTTCTGGCCCCCTGTGATCGATCTCTCCGTGGATGGGAAACGCTTCTTTCAGTCTACCTTAACCATACCCCTCATTATTTTGTACATCTGTACAATGCCTTCTCACAAACTCCCCTGCACGATGACAAAAAATTCCAGCCTGTCCTGTCTCTCTTTATGACTGAAACTCTTCAGCCCAGACGCTATCCGAGTGAATGTCTCCTCCACCTTTCCCACTGTGATCACATTCCTGGACTCACGTGAATTGCAGACAATAGTCTAGGTCGAGCCGAATGAAACTTTTTTTTCATTCTGTAACAGCATGCGGTGTGGCTCTGCAGCATTTATTGCCTTGCGGTCAGGAGTCGGACCAGTTAAAGACGTAGTGAAACAGATCGGTTTTTCAGACAATGCATTTAGCATTTTCTTAATTGTCGCAACCAGTAAAAGTGAGGGCAACGGCACCGACTTGACGTTATCAATGTGAAAGTATATGTTAGATTGTGCAATGCCTCAGCAAAATGGGATGTGGGACGGAAAAGAGATTTCAGGAGAGTGGAAGGGGGAGACATCTTCCAGAACTTTTGGGTTTAAATCCTAATACATGAAACGCAGAAACATCAGAGAAGGTGATTCGATGAAAAACACCTCGGAGAATATTATCATGTAAAAATGATTAATTTCTTACCGTGTTTCACCAAAAGTAAAACTTTGAGAGAACTAACAGCCATGTCGTGGATTAGAGACGAGGACGCTGCAATCACAACGCAGAATACGAACTAATAAATAGTTACAGCACTCCAACAGAGCACTTTTGCAAACTGCCACCAGTATTGTAGCAGTGGAAATGTCAGGGAGAACGTACAATATCAGGCCTTAGCGACAGGCGTGTGGGAACTCAGAATGGGCTGAATCTTTAACTTTAACGTCCTCAGAGACTATTAAGATTCCATAAATGAGAGTATTGGAGAATGGGATTAATGAAATTTTCCAAACTCCTGGGACAGCGCAGGATATTATTGAAACCTATGTTTCAGTAGCATTATAGTGTAACATCGGCTACTTCATCACTTTGCCCACACAAGGCACTACCAACTGCTGCAGGCAATCACACATAATCCGAGTTCCAGACCCGGAATCGTAGAAACGGTGTGAAGCTGACACGAAGATCCAATGCGAAATTGGGATGGAATGACAGGAGAGAGGCGCGTGTATTTCCGAGGGTGAGATTTCTCCTGGTCAAAAGCGCGAAGGAACGGAATACTTGCCAACATTTATAATATTATAGCCCAGTAAATATTGCAACCTGGAGAAGGTGGTGTAGTGGTTATATAAAAAATTAGTCATCCTTGGGGTCTCAGACACGGAACTGGTAATGCTAAAGTTCGACGAATAAAACCTGGAATTAACGCCTGACCTCAGGAACAGAGAACATGACTTTAATTTCCTACAATCGCATTTATGCATGTCCCTTATGCAGGGGATGCCACTATCTTTGCCCAATCCTGCCTACTTGTGGCTTCAGGTCCAGAACAACATAACTGACCCTTAATCGGAGAATGCTGATTGTGTGGTGAAGCAGGCCATTCGGCCATTCCAGTCGACACCATCCCTCCGAAGCATTCCCATCAGACCCACACTGCATACCTATTCCTTTCCCCTTCATTTCTCATGGCTGATCCCAGTAATCTGCACACCTTCACACTGTGGGAGGAAATTCACACAAGCAAGGAGAGAATTTGCACACAGTCACACGAGACTGGGATAAAATCTATGTCTCTCATGCAGCAAGACAGCAGCGAATCAGGAAAAACAACAAATGCTGTCCTGATCGGTGACATCCACACCCTCTGGGTATATCAGGAAGAATAAAAACACGTTCACAACATGGACAACGGGACTTGCGTCTGTGTGGACATGATTTGAACCAATCGTTCCCCCTTGGGTAGATACAAGGACACCGATATCACAGAGACACCAGGGAAATGCGAGATTCAATTGACTGCTGAAGTGGAAACTCATTTATTCCGTCAAACTAGGGACAGACTGTTCATCAGTCCCGTGTATGGACAGGGCCTCCGGAGTAACCAGCAAGATTACATATCCGAGAAGGAGATCAACTAAACTGTCAATGCTGCTGTTTATCAAAACCAGCTGCCATTTCCATAGACTTATAGTCATAGACTCACGCAGCATGGAAACAGGCCTTTCATTCTGACCAGCTCATGCTGAAGATCATGCCAAACTAAAAGAGTCACATCTGACGGCTCCTGTAACTGCTGAGGCTTAATAATGCCCTCGTGATATTATTACTGCATTGTTAATACGAATGTCCAGATATAATTCTGTGGGCACGGGTTCAAATCCTGGCATGGCAGATGCTGGAATTTTATTTCAATAAATACCTAGAGCTGAAGAGTATAATGATGATGTTGAATCAGATGTTGTAGGTCTGATTCACTAATGCCTGTCAGCGAAGAAATCTGCCATACTTATCTAGTCTGGCTGGGATGTGATTCCAGATCCAAAAAATCGTGGTTGATTCTGAACTGCTGTATGGGCAATAAATAATGGACTGGGCATGAATGAATGGCTTTTTTAATACCACTGAAACTTTCCAATTCTTTTGTCGATCTAAATATTCTGTAAATGTTGTAAATTTCCTTTCATTCATTCATGCCTCAGGAAGTGAATTGCACACATGAACCATCCTCTGTTTAAAAAGCCTGCCATGCCTTATTTTAAATCTCTCTCTTTTCAGCTTAAACGTTTGCCCTCTCGTCTAAAAGTCGACTTCCTTGGAGAAAAGACAGTTACAGTTAACTCTATCCGAACTCTTAATAGTCTATATGTTTCTATCAGGTCACCTTTCAAGCTCCCGTGTTCGAGAGAAAATATTCTCAGCCTATCTAGCCTTTAATTATAACTCAAACCTTCCCCACTAGCAATATGCTGGTATACCTCTTCTAAACCTACTCCAGCTGAACAATTTCCTTGCGATTACTGGGTGACAAAAATTGGACGCAGTATTCCAGAAGACGCCTCACGGAATGTCCTATTCAACTTCAACATAATGTACCAACTCCTACGCTCAAAAGACTGAGCAACGAAGGTAAGATGACATTTTTTAACCATTCTGTCTATATGTGAAACAAACGAAAAAGAATTATGTACCTGTATCCCCGGCCACCGTGTTCCACAACATTATGCAACACCCTAATACAAAACGTGAAATTGGAGTAGGCTTTCATGAATTTTTGAAGGTGACTGCACAAGGAATCAAGTGGTTTCGAGGGGTTAGAGATACATTCTGTTCTTGACCGTAGGTGGGAATATAAGAGCAGGGAAGTGATGCTGGAACTTTAGCAACTGCCTGTTTAGAGCAGAGTCAGAGGACTGGCCACAAGTCTGATCATTGCATTATTTTTTTTTCGGAGGAATGATAAAGTAAAGGATGGAGGGCTGAAATAGACCATTTGGCAGATCAAGTCTGGATTAGAATTCAATCAGATCTTCGCTGACAATGCTCCCAGTCAGGCTGGCACGTTCCTTGGAGGGGAACCTGCAGATGGAGTTATTCGATGCATAAGTCCATAAGAAATTAGGAGCAGGAATTAACGCATTCAGCGACGTGAGTCTGCTCTGCCATTAAATCATGGTAGTTATCTTTCTAAACCCAATTCTCCTGCTTTCGCCCCATAAACCTTGATCCCCTTGAAAGCCACGCTGTTGCATATCGCAGTCTTATATATAATCAAAGACCTGGCTTCCACAGCCTTTTCTGACAACGAATTCCATACATTCACCACTTCCTGCCTGAATAGGTGTATCTTATTACTGCTCTCAAATGTCTTCCCTTTTCTCCAAGGCTGTGCCTTTCGGTTCTAGTCTCTACCAAAAATGGAAACACCTTCCCAGCATCCACTCTGTCCAGGCCATTCACGATTCAATAAGTACCAATTAGACATCCTCTTATCCTTCTAAACGTCGTGAGTATGGATCCAGATTCCTCAAACGTTCCTCATGTGTCAAGCTTTTCATTTCTTGGACCATAATCGTGAATCACCTCTGAACACATTCCAGGACCAGTGCATCCTTCCTGAAATTTGAGGACCAAACGTGCGCAAAGTAATCCAGATGTGACCTGACTAGACCCTTATAGAGCCTCGGAAGTGCATCCCTGCTTTTATATTCAAGCATTCCAAAAATAAATGTCATCATTGCAATTATCTTCTTAACTACAGATTCAACCTGCAAGTTCATCTTGAGAGAATCCTGGGCTAAGACTCTGAAGTATCTTTGCACTCCAGACATGTGAACTTTCGCCCCATTTAGACAATAGTCCGTATCTTAATTCTTCCTGCCAAAGTGCATAGTCTCACACTTTCCCATGGTTTGCTCCATCTGCCATGTAATTTCCGACTGGCCCTACATGCCCATATCCTTCTGCAGCATCCCCGCCTTCTCATGCTACCTGTCCTTCTGTCTTTGCATTGTCTGCAATTTGACACACATTGCCCTCAGGTTTTCTATCTAGATCGCTAATGGAGACAATGACAAGTTGTGGTCCCAACACAACCTTGAAGCACGCCACTTGTCACCAGCTGCCATACTGAGAAGGATTCTTTTGTTCCTAATCACTGCATTGTGTCCTGTGAGCGCACCTTGCCACTGACATCATGGGTGCTTATCTTATTCAGTAGCCTCCTGTGCGTCAAATATCAAAGGCCTTCATAAAGTCCAGACACATAACACCCATTGGCTCTCCTTGGTCTACCTTCCTTGTTATTTCTTCAAAGAGGAAATCTTCCAGATTTGTCAAGCATGTCTTCCCCTTGATGAAACCATGCTGATTTTGCGTTATTTTGACAGACACTTACAAGTATTCAGAAATTTCTTTCAACGCAATAGATTCCAGGACCTTATCCACAAAGAAGATTCGGCTGATTGGTTTGTAATTTTCCAGCTTTTGTGTGGTTTCTTTTTAAAATGGGGTGTCGCGTTTGTGATTTTTTGGTCTAGTAGCACCCTTCCTGATTCTACCGATTCCTGAATGTTGTCCAGTAACGTATCCATTATTTCTTCAGTTGTAGACCTTATAACTCTGGAGGGTACTCCATCTGATCCAGATGATTTATCCACTTTCAGGCCAATCAGTGTTTCTTTCTCAATGATGGCCACTAGACTCACATCTGTTCCCCCATTCTCTTGTATGTTTGGGTAGAACTCATGTCTTCCACTGTGAAGACTGGCACAATGTATCTTTTTCAGGTCCTCAAATATTTCCTTGTTCCCCACTACTGTCTGTCAAGTGTCATTTTCCAGTGGCCTATTGTACACTTCTATCTCTCTTTTGCGTTTATATGAATAGAGAAACAACTGCAGTCTTCCTTTATATTAGTAGTTCGCTTACATTTAATCTTCTCCCTACTCATTTGTTTTGTTATTGCCTTTTTTGGGTCTTTGTGAGCTTCCCAATGCTCTGATTACCCACTGCCCTTCGCCACATTATATATTTTCTCTTTTGCTTTTATGCTATCGATGACTGCCTGAGTCAGTCATGGTTGCCTCAACCACCCTGCACCATACCTCAATTTCCACAGGATGTGTCTCTGATGTGTCTGCTAAATTATGCTAAGGCAGTCCTGCCATTACACTTCCAATTTCCTGCTTTCTTGCTAGGGTCCTTTCTCACCAATTTCTCCCAGCTTCTACCTCATGCCTCTGCAATTGCCTTTATTCAACTTTAGTACCGTTACTTCTGATTCTATATTCTCCCTCTCAAATTACAGGGTAAATTCAATCACGTTATCATCACCACTTCCTAAGGGTTCCTTCATCTTCAGCTCCCTTGTCACGTCTGCCTCATTGCACAACGCTAAATCCAGTATTGCCTGTTCCCTACTTGGCTCCACCACAAGCTGCTTCAAAAATCCATCGCGTCGACATTCCACAATTGAATTGAATTGAATTTTTTTCTCTCTTTACAGAAAGAGCGGGAGCAGCAGGGGGAAGTGATGAAGACCGGAGGGGCAGCCGGGAAGGAAAGCAGTGAGTATAAATACTCACCCTTCGACGCCAATGGTCACTTTGAGTGCAAGCAGCAGCTAAGGTGAGACAGTTTGTTTTAAAATTACTTACCGGTAGCGGGCAGCGGTGGTTTTTTCTCTCTTTACAGAAAGAGCGGGAGCAGACGGGAGGGGCAGCCGGGTAGGTTTTCTCCCTTTAAAAGCGCGCAGGAGAAGAACCCGAGGCACTACAGAGGTAGTGTCTTCCACCCGCCCTCCTCCTCTAACCTAAATAATAAGACCCGTTGTGGTAAGTAGGTAAGTGCTGCATTTTGCTTGTTGTATTCTTTAGACCCAGTTTTTTTTTAAATAAAAGGTTACTTTCAGAGGGATGGCAGTGAAGGCAGTGCAATGTTCCTCTGGAAACATGTTTGAGGTGAGGGATGCCATGGACGTCCCTGCTGATAACACTTGCAGGAAGTGCACCCATCTCCAGCTCCTCCAAGACAGTGTTAGGGAACTGGAGCTGGAGTTGGTTGAACTTAGGATCATTCGGGAGGCAGAGGGGGTCATAGATCGGAGCTTTAGGGAAGTAGTAACTCCAAAGATGGCAGATAGATGGGTGACAGTGAGGGGGACTGGGAGGAAGCAGCCAGTGCAGGGACCCCCTGCGGCCGTTCCCCTCAAGAACAAGTATACCGTTTTGGATACTTGTGGGGGGGACGACTTCACAGGGGCAAGTAACGGGGCTCCGGCCTTTGGCACGGAGCCTGTCCCCGTTACTCAGAAGGGAAGGGTGAAGAAGAGCAGAGCAGTAGTAATTGGGGACTCGATAGTTCGGGGCACAGAAAGGAGGTTTTGTGGGAACGAGAGAGACTCACGTTTGGTATGTTGCCTCCCAGGTGCAAGGGTACGTGATGTCTCTGATCGTCTTTTCCGGGTCCTTAAGTGGGAGGGAGATCAGCCCGAAGTCGTGGTCCACATTGGCACCAATGACATAGGTAGGAGGAGCGCTGAGAATGTTAGGCAGGCTTTCAGGGAGCTAGGTTGGAAGCTCAGAGTGAGAACGAACAGAGTTGTTGTCTCTGGTGTGTTACCCGAGCCACGTGATAGAGAGTCGAGGAATAGGGAGAGAGAACAGTTCAATGCGTGTCAACAGGGATGGTGCAGGAGGGAGGGATTCCGGTATTTGGATAACTGGAGTTCTTTCTGGGGAAGGTGGGACCTCTATAAACAGGATGGTCTACACCTGAACCTGAGGGGCACCAGTATCCTTGGTGAAAGGTTTGCTAGTGCTCTTGGGGAGGGGGGGGGGTTAAACTAATTCTGCAGGGGCATGGGATCCCAGACTGTAGCTTTAGGGTGCAGGACCTGGAATGTAGGGAGGTTAGGAACATGGCATCAATTTCAAAGGAGGGTGCCTGTAAACGGGAAAGTGGTTTGAAGTGTGTGTACTTCAATGCAAGAAATATACGAAATAAGGTAGGTGAACTTGCAGCGTGGGTTGGTACCTGGGACTTCGATGTTGTGGCTATTACGGAGACATGGGTAGAACAGGGACAGGATTGGCTGTTGCAGGTTCCATTGTTTAAATGTTTTAGTAGGGTCAGAGGTGGGGGTAAAATAGGGGGAGGTGTGGCATTGCTTGTCAAAGATAGCATTACAGCTGTGGAAAGGACGATGGATGATGACTCGCCATCTGAGGTTGTTTAGGCTGAGGTTAGGAATAGGAAAGGTGGGCTCACCCTGTTAGGAGTTTTGTACAGGCCTCCTAATAGTCCTAGAAACGTAGAAGAAAGGATTACGAGGATGATTCAAGAGAAGAGTGAAAGTAATAGGGTGGTTGTTATGGGGGACTTTAACTTTCCTGATATTAATTGGGAAAGCTATAGCTTAAGTTCGTTAGATGGGTCACTGTTTGTCCAATGTGTGCAGAAGGGTTTCCTGACACAATATGTAGATAGGCCAACAAGAGGTGAGGCCATACTGGATTTGGTTATGGGTAATCAACCAGGCCAGGTGTTAGAATTAGAGGTAGGTGAGCACTTTCGGGACAGTGACCACAATTCGGTGTCCTTTACTCTAGTGATGGAGAGGGATAAGTGTGCACTACAGAGCAAGAGTTATAGCTGGGGGCAGGGAAATTATGATGCGGTGAGGCATGACTTAGGATGTGTGGCCTGGAAAAGTAAGCTTCAAGGCAAGGGCGTAATTGATATGTGGAGCTTTTTCAAGGAGCAACTATTGAGTGTCCTTGATAAGTATGTGCCCGTCAGGCAGGGAGGAAAGGGTCGTGTGAGGGAGCCGTGGTTTAATAAGGAATTGGAATCCCTTGTTAAATGGAAGAGGGTGGCCTATGTAAAGATGAGGCGTGAAGGTTGAATTGGGGCGATTGAGAGTTATAAGGTAGCCAGGAAGGACCTGAAGAGAGAGCTAAGTGCAGCAAGGAGGGGACATGAAACGTCCTTAGTTTCTAGGATTAGGGAAAACCCTAAGGCTTTCTATAGGTATGTCAGGAATAAAAGAATGACTAGGGTAGGAATAGGTACAGTCAAGGATAGTAGTGGGAAGTTGCGTGTGGAGGCTGAAGAGATTGGGGAGACACTGAATGAATACTTTTCGTCAGTATTCAATCAGGAACAGGACATTGTTGTCAATGTGAGTACTGAGTCACAATTAAGTAGAATGGATGGCTTTGAGGTATGTAGAGAAGAGGCGTTGGAAATTCTGGAAAGGGTGAAAATAGATAAGTCCCCTGGGCCTGATGGCATTTATCCTAGGATTCTCTAGGAAGCAAGGGAGGAGATTGCAGAGCCATTGGCCTTGATCTTTATGTCCTCGTTGTCTACAGGAGTAGAGGCAGAAGATTGGAGGCTAGCAAATGTGGTTCCCTTGTTCAAGAAGGGGAGTAGGGATTACCCCAGTAACTATAGGCTGGTGAGTCTCACTTCTGTTGTGGGCAAAATCTTAGAGAGAATTGTAAGGGATAGGATTTATGAACATCTGGATAGGAATAATGTGATCAAGGATAGTCAGCATGGTTTTGTGAAGGGCAGGTCGTGCCTCAAAAAGTTTATTGAATTCTTTGAGAAGGTGACTAAGGAGGTGGACGAGGGGAAAGCAGTAGATGTGGTGTATATGGATTTTAGTTAGGCGTTTGATAAGGTTCCCCATGGTAGACTACTGCAAAAAATACGGAGGTATGAAAGTGAGGGTGAGTTGGAGGTTTGCATTAGGAGTTGGTTGGCTGGAAGACGACAGAGGGTAGTAGTTGATGGCAAAGGTTCATCTTGGAGTGCCGTCACTAGCGGTGTTCTGCAAGGATCTGTTTTGGGACCATTGCTGTTTGTCATTTTTATAAATGACCTGGAGGAGGGGTTAGAAGGTTGGGTGAGCAAGTTTGCAGATGATACGAAAGTCGGAGGAGTTGTAGACAGTGAGGAAGGGTGTGGTAGGTTACAGCGGGATATAGATAAGGTGCAGAACTGGGCAGAAAAGTGGCAAATGGAGTTCAATGTAGTTAAGTGTGAGGTGATTCACTTTGGTAAGAGTAATAAAAAGATGGGGTACTGGGCTAACGGTCGGATACGTGGTAGTGTGGATGAGCAGAGGGATCTTGGTGTCCATGTACACAAATCTTTGAAAGTTGCCACACAGGTAAATTGTGCGGTGAAGAAGGCATATGGCGTACTGGCTTTTATTGGTAGAGGAATTGACTTCCGGAGTACTGAGGTCATATTGCAGTTGTATAAGACTCTAGTGCGGCCGCATCTGGAGTATTTTGTGCAGTTTTGGTCGCCATACTATAGGAAGGATGTGGAGGCACTGGAACGGGTGCAGAGGAGGTTTACCAGGATGTTGCCTGGCATGGTAGAAATATCGTATGAAGAAAGGCTGAGGCACTTGGGGTTGTTTTCATAGGAGACAAGAAGGTTTAGGGGTGACTTGATAGAGGTGTATAAGATGATTAGGGGTTAAGATAGGGTCGACAGTGAAAATCTTTTTCCACGTATGGAGTCAGCTATTACAAGGGGGCATAGCTTTAAATTAAGAGGGGGTAGGTATAGGACAGATGTTAGGGGTAGGTTCTTTACGAAGCGAGTCGTGAGTTCATGGAATGCCCTGCCAGTAGCAGTGGTGGACTCTCCCTCATTATGGGCATTTAAGCGGGCATTGGATAGGCATATGGAGGATAGTGGGCTAGTGTAGGTTAGGTGGGCTTGGATCGGCGCAACATCGAGGGCCGAAGGGCCTGTACTGCGCTGTATTCTTCTATGTTCTATGTTCTATAATTTATTGTCACGTGTAGTGAGGCACAGTGAAAAGCTTTATCTTGCGATCAATACAAACAGATCTCAGTGTTAAGTAGCATAGATGTATAAATAATATGTAAACATATACTAGGTTGGCCTTTGTGATTGTCCGGGCCCAGTTCACCACTCGCCGTAGACATCTCCGATCTTGAATGGTACAGTTGTCATACCAGGTGCTGATACATCCAGACATAAGAATCTCAATGGCGCACCTATGAAAGTTGGCGAATGTATTCGCAGTGGTGATTCAAGTGATCATCGATTTTTTTTAAATTTCGACCACCTCTAGCGACATGCCATCATCAGACTTATATCCCTCTTCAGTCCCTGTCCACCATCCACAGGGACCATTCCCTGCAGGAAACTCTGTTGCACTCTGCCTTGACTCCCAACACCTGAACCAACTGGCCCCATGGAGTCTTCCCTCCTCATCGCTGATTTTGTGACACATAAGTTCATAGAGCCTAAAAACCCGAGCAGGAATAGGCTGTCCGGCCCTTCAAGCCTACTCCGCCGTTCAGTGACATCATTGCCGATCTTTCTAATGACTCACATACGCTTACGCCCCCTATCACTGTTTCCCTTATTTCATTTATAGTTCAAAAGAAGTATCGCTCTTCAAAAGATTTATTGCACTAGCGTCAACCTCTTCGCTGGGCAAGGTATTCCATATATGAACATCCGACTGGGTGAAGAAGGTCCTTCTGAACTCAGTCCTAAATCTGCTCCCTTTAATCCTGTGGCTATGCCCTCCTGTCCGAATTTCACCCACAAGTGGAAGCATCCTTTATAATGCTCTCAAATCTATTCTGTTCAATGTTTTATGTTTCGGTAAGATTGCCCCCTCATTTTTCTAAATTCCAAATAAAATAATTCTAATGTATGCAGTCTCTCTTTATAGGCTAACCCCCTCAACTTCGGAATCAACCCAGTGAAACTCCTGTGCACCCCTTCCCCCACCAGTGCCAGTACGTTCGTTCTCAAGTAAGGGGAACAAAAGTGCACACAGTACACCATGGATAGCCTCACCAGCACCTTGTACAGCTGTAACATAGCATCTCTGTTTGAACCTTCAGAACCTACGTTACATCTGTCCAATTTCTATCGCGATGCCCTGCTATTTCTTCCTTGATTATACACTCAAGCATATTCCTCACTGCAGAACTTAAGCTAACTGATCAATAATTCCCAATGTTTTATCCATCTCCATTTTTAAACAGTGGTGTCACACTAGCTGTTTTCCAATCTGCTGGGACTGCCACGCAGTCTCGTGTATTTGAAAATTGCCACGAGTGCACTTGCTGTTTCTCCCGCCATTTCCTTTAATACCCTGAGATGCATTCCCTCCCGGCCAGGAGACTTGTCCATCCTCAGCTCCATTAGCTTGCCTGACACTACCTCTTCCGTAATAATGTTTGTTTCCAGGTCCTCACCTACATTTGTCTCTTTGCCACTTACTGGCATGTTATTACTATCCTCCACTGTGAAGACTGACACAAAATACCTGTTCAATGCCTCGGCCATTTCATCACATCACATAACTAAGTGCCACTTCTCATCCTCAAAATTACCAACCTTTAGTTGAGCCACTCTTTTTTCTTTTTATATTTATATAGGAACTTTTGCTATCCGTCTTTGTATTCTTTACTAGTTATTTTTCCTCATTAATATTTTCCGAATCTTCCAGTTTCATGCTGGTCTTGGCCGATTGGTATGCCTTCTCTTTCTCTTTGATAGCCTCCCTTATTTCCTCAGACACGCAGGGCAGATTATCTCTTTACTTACAGTCCTTTCTTTTCACTGGAATATACTTTTGCTGAGCAATTCCACAAAAAAACCTTTGATGGAAGTCCTCCACTGCTCGATATCTGTCCCACCATATATCCTTTGTTTCCAGTCTACATTAGCCAGGTGGTCTCTCGTTCTATTGTTGCGCCCCTGCACATGCACAGGACGCTGGTATTGGATTTTATCTTCACACTCCCAATCTGAATATCCAAATTCTGCCATACTGTGATCACTCGTTCCAAGAGGATCCCTAACTATGAGATCATTAATTATTTCTGTTCAATACGCAAGACCAGATCGAGGGTTGCTTAATCTCTCGTCGGTTCCATTGCATTCTGTTCAAGGAAACTATGACGGGTACACTCAAAGAACTCCTCCTCAAAGGTAATGTGACTGAGCTGCTTCGACCAATCTCCATGTAGATTAAAATCCGTAATGATATTAGCCGAACCATTTTTACAGGCCTTGCTGATTTCTTTGTTTGTTGCCTTCAACAGTGTGATGTTATTATTTACTGGCCTAGAGACTACACCTATCAGTGACTTTTTCTTCAGAGAATTTCTTCTTTCCACGCAAATTAATTCAAACTCATTCTCCATCGAACTGACAGCGTCTCTCCACACTGCCCTGATGTCGGCCTTATATAACAGAGAGACACTATCTTCTTTACACTGCTGTCTGACCTTCCAAGTAATCTCGTACTCCTGGATATTGAATTTGCAGTCATGGCGATCCTTTTGACGTGTCTCTCCAAGTCTATTAAATCATTTTCATTTGTGTTGATTTGTGCCATTAGCTCTTCGACCATGTTACAAATGTGACGAGCATTCAGGTGAAGTGCCTTTTTGTTAGGTTTCTTGTCCTTATGATTTCTGTAATAATATCTCGTTTTGCTTGTTGTCTCTCCTCACCTATCCATTGACGTCTTCTCTCCTCTGTTTCCAATGGCCCAACACGCCTTCCAGGTGAAGCAACACATGAACTACACTTTACGCAATCCATTCTACTGCAATCACTGCTAGCAATGTGGTTTCCACTATTTTGGGAAACGAAGTTTGGATTAGGTCACCACACTGCAGAACATCTAAGTTCTGTCTTCAAGAGGAGTTACAGCGAACCTCACCGCGTGCTGGAAGCACACCACCTCAGTTTCTATTTGGGGAGTCTGCAGCCCTCCAGGCCTCATATCGATTTATGTTTTAAGAGCCTGAACTCTCCCTTGTCCTATCCCCCTATCCCAAACGCCATGCCTTGTTGTCACATGAAGAGAAAATGAGGTCTGCAGATGCTGGAGATCAGAGATGGAAATGTGTTCCTGGAGAAGCGCAGCAGGTCAGGCACATGGCCTTCCATAACATTTTAACTGGAAAACGCTGTTTTCAGCCTTTGCGCCTTTTCTGTTTAGCTTTGATACCCAATGGCACATTGTTACAGTAACAGTCCTCTACATATGGTTTGCCACTAACAGTCTTCATTAACAGGTATTCACCTTGCCAGCCAGATCATCATCCATTCATTTGTCCAACTGTTCTTCTCTCTATTTGAACTCTATCCCTACCTATCGCTTACACCTTTCCCTCCCCCAACCCCCACTATTTCTTCTGCAGATAGACCAACATTTTCCAAGCTATCGTCAGTTCAGAGGAATGGCCACTGGAATCGAAATGTTAACTCGGATTTCTTTTTTTAGATGCTGAGTTTTTCCAGCACCATCTGGTTTTGGTCTGGTTCGAGTCGGATACTGTGAATGTTCGAGGAAGAATGACTGTGCATGGCCTGATAGAAGAGTGATACCGTGCTTGTGCAATGATCCCCTGCACAGAATACAAAACTCTGTTCCTGTTGAAAAGTTCTCTTGTGGGTAGTTCTGAATACAAGGTGAGCAATCGGCATGAACGTCTTCGGTTGGTGAAGACAGCAATCATTTCTGCCACAGTTCTCTCCTGAATGTGATGAACAGCAGAGAGAAAAGCAAGCCTCGTGTCAGATGTGAACGGATTGGAGTCCACGCAGGAGGTATAATCAAGTGTCAGTTTTTTTTTTCAGATAGAAAACACTTTCTCACTGTAACAATGTGCCATTGGGTATCAAAGCTAAACAGTTTATAGGCACAAAGGCTGAAAACAGCGTTTTCCAGTTAAAATGCGTGAATGTGTTCCCTCCAGTGTGACAGTACAGTTGTGTATAGTTGTAAATAGAATAACTGGATGGATCACTTTACACATTCAGCTGGCTAACAGTCCTTTTGTGGGAAGACATCTGTATACAATGCAGGAAGATGCACTGAGAGGTTCGTGATCAGTTTCATCTAGGGACTGAGACAATACTGGAGGTTTTGAGAGTCTGAAACGTGGACAAATCCCCAGCTCGGAGTGAAGCAACATCTCACGTTGCTCTGTGAGACAAAGGAGCAATTTTAGCGTTTCGGACCAATGTTACACATTCCTCTTAAAATGTACTGCGCCCTGGGGACTGCCGCTGTGGGAATGTCCAGGGATTGGGGCACAGGCCCAGTAGCTGGTCTGGTTTACCTTTGGGCACAAATGTGGGTCATGTCAAGGAAAATGCTCACACACGGCTCACGGTGGATTAAGTGCTCTGTTCTGTGTGCCCTGTTACCGATCAGTCGTGATGTGCAGGTCAGACCAAGATTGATTATCCCGATGGTTGTAGCGAGCAGCTGGATCCCTCTGTGGTGTCTGGAGCTGTATCCTGATCAGCTTGGTTGTCCTTCTGTGGAGGCGGAACCCTCTTTCACTGGGTCGCATTCTGATCTCCCTTGGAGCGTGACAGCTGGCACGTGAGACAGATCAAGAGTGGTCCTTTCCATCTCGGGGAGAGAGAATCTTTCGGCAGGGACTGTCTCCTTACACAGTGCCCAGTTTAAACTGGTGAGGTCGTTCCTATCGTGGAGTGGACATGGCAGCTTATTTTTGTTTGCTTTTCTTTTGTTGTATCTGCACAATATCGTGTAACTGCGGTAGTGCTTATTTTTTCCCCAGCACCCATGTTGTGTGTGTGCAGGTTTGATACACAATGAAAGATTGAAGGTGCACGAATCTTTATTCCGTTTCCACCAGCAGGAAGATAAGAAGCACCCAAATACATCGCAGGTTGCAAATCTTGGTTTAAAGCGATCCTTCTACTAATGGCTTGAACGTAATCAAAGATAATTTCCTGTGTTAAGAGCAGCGCTGTGTCATTGCTAGTTTTGGGGGTACGTTGGCTGTGGGCATGGGTCGTTCCATTAGCAGTTCAAATGATGTAATGTCCACTTACTGTGTGAAGCACCAATGGACGGCCGTCTGGCCAAGCCAGTCCTGTGTCCCGAGTGATTTGGGGGAAGGTGGTTTTGAGGGTGCTGTCCATTGTCTCCAATATTCCTGATGACTATGGGGTTGTACAGAATGTGGTATCTCCTGGGTATCCCGAGGGTGTCATAGTCAGCAGTAATGAGCTTCGCGGTGATATGGGCCCCATCCCCCGTATGTTTCTAAGCGCCCTGGGATATAAAACTCTTGAAATAACGTCCTGCAGGATACACTTTATCACTGCTCTGGCGTCATTTTTTTTGATGGGGAATGAGTCTACCCATTTTGAAAACATGTCGACAATAACTAGGTCAAATTTTTATTCCTCCTTCTGAGGCGTGAGGGCAAGATCAATTTGAAGGTGGGTGAATGGACCATCAGGAACTGGAATGTAGTCACGTTTGGCCATCGGCTTCCCTGCATTTTTCGGTCGACAGATGAGGCACTGTGACAGCAGAGCTAAGGCAGCTGCAGCGACTCCCGCTGCATACCAGGAATGGCTGACAGCATCTTGCCTGTGTGTTCGATTACGTGTACCACCAGGGCCAATAAGTGAAGGTGGGCTTTCAGTTAAATGATGCAGCGGTTGGTAAGAACCTGTAAGAACGGTGATTGTATGGCACCAATGCGGGTCCATGCGGCCCTCTCTTCTGGCGTGGTGGTTTGCTGTGCTGTTGGGACTGCATCGAGAGAGTCAGAGGACTCTGGAGGTTTCACCACCGTGGGGGTCTGCAGGACATAAGTGGCAAGGAGTAGTGCAGATTCCCGTGTGGCTGCATCAGCTGAGGCATTTGCTTGGTTGACGGGATCGGTGGCAGGGTTATTGGCGTCACATTTTATAATGCGACAGCGGCGGGTAGCAGGCCTGCTTGTTGGATGTTGGCAACGAGTGCAGCATTTTGGCGTGGTCTCCCTGCAAAGCTGATGAACATCCTCTGTTTCCATATTGTGCCAAAGACCTGAACGACTCCAAAGGCACATCTGGAGTCTGTGTAGATATTGGCTGTCCTGCCCTGTGCCAAGAGGCAGGCTCTGGTGAGAGCAAAGAACTCTGCCGCCTGTGTGGACACCACATCCGGTAATGGAGCTGATTCGAGAGTGGTGATGGGGGTGCAAATGGCTTGGCCTGCTATTGTGTATTTGTCTGATGGCCGGAAGGAAGAGCCGCTGGTGAAAAGAATCTGGTCCAGGTTTTCTCAGACTGGTCTGGACACCTGCTGAACCAGGCGAATGTGTGGACTGCAGATGTTGGAGATTAAAGTCAAGATGAGAAAGATGCTGAAAAACACAGCAGTTAAGACAGCTTCCAAGAAGCACGAAAATGAACGTTTCTGGCAAGATCCCTTTGTCAGGAATGCTGAACCAGGTCCAAGAAATTGTGGTTGTCTGCAGAATCATGTTAGATGAGCGGAATTAGAGTGGCGGTGTTCAAAGTTAGGGTGCGGTGGAGGGAAAGGTAATCCTAGATCACTATTCAACTTCATGACCAGTTCTCTGAGTTGCAGTAAAATGTTGGATTGTTGCTGAATTAAGCAGCAGGGAGAGTGACACTGGGACCAAAACAGTACACGGGTGATCTGGCACAATGGAGGTGGCCTTCTCCGCTGTTATTGTGGCTGCTTCCACTGTGCACAAACATGCCGGCATTCTGCCCATAACAGATGGTAACTAAGCATTATAAAACGCAACTGGGCGACGGAGATCCCCATGAAGCTGTGTTAAAATGCCAGACGCGAACACTTCTGACTTGGTTACATAAAGATAGAAGCCCTGTGAGTAATCTGGGACTCCCAGAGCAGGAGTGAGGATCAGTTGTTGCTTCAGTTCAGTGAATGCCCGTTGCATTTCGGTTGTCCACTTCACACTGGCTGGCTGTTTAGGGGAAGCTGCATCCCACAGAGGTGCATCAATAGGACAATGGACAGGAATCCAGGGCCTGCATTAGTTTACCAGCCCCAGAAACACTTGCAGCTGTCTGTTTGTGACAGGTCGGGCAATCTGGGCGATGACAGCCAATTGCTCCGTGGACAGTGCTCTGAGGCCATAGCAAAGATCGCACTCCAGATATTAGACATTTTGCTGAGACAACTGCATTTTCTTGATAAACACCCTATCCGCATCCTGTGCAAGACTGCAGAGCAAGGCCACCGTAAACTACTTGCATGCAGTAGCGGAGGTGGAAGCCAATAGCAAGCCATCCGCATACGGGAGGAAGGTGCTGAGCATGGTAGGTGAAGGGTGGACAGGGTGAGGAATAACGCAGCAGCATAAACTGTGGGACTCTCCGAATAGCCTTAGGAAAAACCGGTCTATGTATTATGGCAGCCGCCATATGTAAAAACATAAAGGTTCAGGGGCAACTTAAAGGAGAATGAGGCTGAGCAAAGGTCGATTACAAGAATATCAGCTGGAGGAGGCGGGGATACTGGTCAGGATAGCATTTGTGTCCGGGACTACTGGGAAGCAGGGAACAACAATGGCATTGACAGCCCTAACATCTTGCACAAAACACCATTTTTGTGATCTTCCAAGCTTTGGGATAGGTAAGAAGGGAGTGTTGCAAGGACTGGTTGTGGGCAGGAGGAATCCTTGTTGAAAAGGTGATTCCATAACTAGTTTGATTCCCAATACTGCTGCCGGTGAATCGGGTATTGTTGTATTGATGGCAGGATTGTTCCCTGTCGGAGAGTAACTGTATGTGTTTGGGAGGACAATAGCTGGCCTACATAGTTCTATTGCTGTGCCTACAGTCATTATGGAGATCACCTAATAAGAGTTGGCTCTCGGAGGAAGAGGCAGCGTCTGTGTCTTGTTTTGTAAAAGTAGTTTGTAGGAATGCGGGATCACAGCGCACACACAACTCGCCATTCCCAATCAGTGAAAGCTCTACGAAGGGGTCTGTGTCTTGCCCAAACGGTGTGAAATGTATTGTTGGTTGTGCGACACGCCCTATCATGTTTGTGAGATCTTTTGGGTGCTGTGTATTCTTATTTATAAAGGGTATTTGCAGGCCAATGCAGCCTGCTCTGCGCTGAGTTGAACGTCTGCTGCAACACCCTGTGGTCTGGAAAAGTATCTGCCAGTGATGGTTAGTGGGGAGTTGAGGTCCAGATGTGAGTCCATGAGTGGAGGATATGTTGATGCTGAAACCGAGAGGGGGGGGAGAGGTGAAAGCTGGGCAGTGCAATTGACAGACAAAACGGCTTGGCAACAGCACCCACCAGAGAATGGGTGGAGGATGAAGGGGTAGTTGATATGCAAGAGCAGAGAGGGTCAGGAAAGACGAGTGTAGTTTCTGGCGGGCACAACCAAGCACTTGAGCCATATACTAATCTTACAACTGAGAGTGTAGACTCTCTCAAAGGGATCAGTGTTCATGTTGTCATGATCGTGCTCGCCGCCCACACGATAAATTTTAGGCTCAAGCATCTCTACTGCTGCTGTTTTGTTCCAGACAAGTTGAGTTTTCACTGGAACCGAAGAGAGACCGTTATTTCATCGCTGTAGTGAAACAAAATTCTATAATGACTCTACTAGCCATTATTTTCTGTTTTGGTGAATGGGAAAATGATTCCAATGAATTTCGATGTCATATGTTCTTACATTTCTACCATTTCCTTAATTTCTGTCCTGGAGACAGCGGAAGGGAAAGGTAATCTAATCAAGAATGTGGTTGAATTCCAGACTGCTCTTGCAAACATCCTGGAGCCTTAGTGCACCGCCACTTCCCAGAAAGTGCTGAAAAGAGAGAAAGAAACAATACAAAAAGAATAGGCCATGAAAAGTGAATTTCAGCAAACAAATTCTTGATTAGATTCTTCCGCCGTCTCCAGGACAGAAATGAAGGAAATGGTAGAAATGTAAAAACGTATGACATCGAAATTCATTGGAATCATTTTCCCATTCACCAAAACAGAAAATAATGGCTAGTAGAGTCACTATAGAACTTTGTTTCACTACAGCGATGAAATAACGGTCTCTCTTCGGTTCCAGTGAAAACTCAACTTGTCTGGAACAAAACAGCAGCAGTAGAGATGCTTGAGCCTAGGATTTATCGTGTGGGCGGTGAGCACGACCATGACAACATGAACACTAATCCCTTTGAGAGAGTCTGCACTCTCCCACACCGCAGTTAATTCTCCAAGTAGCAAACCCACCAGTTCTGGGGTTTTGTGTTTGCTTTGAACACGGCAGTTAAACATGCTGTAGCTTTGTTGTTGGCCCACAGAAATGGCAGTGGTGGGATTGGAAGCGACGCCCCCTTAGAGACTGGAACCTGGTTAGACCGCTTGGCCACGGTAACACCCGAAAGCGTGCCATCTATATTCATACATTTTCAATTCTGCTCCTGCAAAATAATAGAAGTAAACTCACAGGGAAAGCATTCCGTGATCCCTGTCCTGCTCGCATCGCAGCTCGGATATGCCCGACTACAAGATCAATTTCGCAACAGATAAAGGTATCCCATCAATCCACACAAAAATCAATGGAAAGATGAATCTATCTTCTGAGACTCTTTTCAGTACAAATGTATATGCATGTTTTGATTTGATAAAATAGCCATGACATTACTGGAATGTCGATTCTTGCTTTAGGAAATGATTTCACCCATTGGTCGAAACAGAACAACTTTCACATTAACACGGAAATGAAACACACTGGACTTCAGGGAAAATGCACATAAGTGAGTATGCCGAGTTCCACATCATACCGTGCATCATAGCTTCAGTCACCGGGACTATTTTGCAGAATAAGTGTCCCAAAGAATGTTTTCTACCTGAAAAGCCGCGGTAGCAGTCCAATCCGAGAAGATAGATCACAATGTCAGCATGCTCATACCTCGGTGTCAGTATGATTTGGCACTTTCCTTGTCTGTTACATTAACCGTGCAAATTGCTGCAGAGATGTCTTCACCAGGACATGAGCGACATGGCTGCCAGCTGAGTTGGAACCCTGTGTGGGAATCGATGGGAAGCGACTCAGTAAATTTTACAAAATTCCATGGTGCTTACTATAGATGCAGTATCTGTTCACGTCAATCTAAAAGGCAGTTTCTGAACATAGCAACAGAAGTCAAATGGTGATTACCCCACTCCCCACACCAGAAGATGTCAAAGAGGTGCTAAATGTACGTGAGTGCTCTTTATTCTCGATGTAAAAAGCTCTCCCGCCTGAGTCACCTTCATGTCTCTAATTGTTGAGTGAATCACAATGAAAGAGTTTCATCAGAGGTGCATCTGCCTCACTTTGTTATCCGGCTTCCCCCCTCCCCTCTGCCACTCACTCCCCGTTTACACTTTCCTGCTTTCTGGGATTTAAAGAAAACCAAATAGATGCAATGCCATTCGGTAACCTGTCTGTTATTTCCGCAGTCTCAGTTCCAACATGACTTAGATCTCGGGGCACAACTTAATCTGAGTGACGCTGTGACAGCACAAGTCCAGAGGTTCCTCTGAAACTGTAAATTCATTCATTGCTTTGCTGACGGAATGAGCCGCTAACGTGCGAAAGCATGATTCAGGACTTCTGGTGCTAACTCTCGCACGTTGAATAACGGCAGACAGCTTCAAAATGAGACCTTTCAGAGACGACTTTGGGGTATATTTGACAGAGAGGCTACATTATGAATCCATGGTGCACCGTGACACCATCACATCAGCTTTCTCCTTGGCTTTGAAAAGGACCATCTGCGCAAGGAATACAAATGCGTCACTGCTTTTTGTGGCAGGATTAGAACGCGGGAACTACACTCTTAAACGGAATGGGGTATGTTCAGAAGCAGGTTGGAGAAACACTTACCAACGTTTCGCCCAGTACTTAAAATGGAATTGCATTATTTTTCACCCTGAGAGTCGATTTGCGCGAGTAAACTCAAAGCTGATGGGAAAGCAAACAGGTAATCTCCGTTTTCGTCCATCAAGCAACGTTGTGTTGCTTGCATCCGCTTTAAAGGATTACTATTAGCGGGGCTAGCCACCACTGGCTGTGGCGCAATAGTTTAGTCTATTCGACTGTTCAACGGAAAGGTAGCATTGTTAAACACTACAGCACGGAAAGACTTCCTTACTTTTGTCACGACTGACCATACTTCGTGAGATAGTCCCGGATCCTCAGTCGAGGATTTTTGCTGCTGGAAGTTATCTCACAAACCGTGTTATCTCGAAATGTATTGAGCGAATTGCAAAACAGAGAGCAGTTAACAGGGAACACAAACAAAACTGGCATACCTAATGCATTTTCAGACACAGAGATGCATGAATGCTAAATGTGAGATAGTCCAAGGGGATGAGTTATAAAGTAATCTCACAACTAACAATAGGGCAATTCTAAATTATTCATTCAAACATACTGGAGCCTTAGTGAACCACCACTTCCCAGAAAGTGCTGAAAAGAGAGAAAGAAAGAACACAATAAGAATAGGCCATAGAAAGTCAATTTCATCAATCACAATCTCGATTAGATTAGCTTTCCCTTCCGCCATCCCCAGGACAGAAAAGAAGGAAAAGAGAGAAATTTAAGAACATATGACATCGCAATTCATTGGAAACATTTTCCCTTGCGCCAGAACACCAAATAATGGCGAGAAGAGTCACTGCAGGACTTTGTTTCACAACAGCAATGAAACAACAGTCTCTCTTCAGTTCCAGTGAAAACTCAACTTGCCTGGAACGAAACAGCAGCAGGAGAGCTGCTTGAACCCGCGATTTACCGTGTGGAAGGCGAACACGTCATGACAGCACGGACACTGACCTCTTGGAGAAATTCTGCACTCTCCAAAAGAGACAGACCCGCAGTTGTCCTTTGACCACGGCACTTTAACACGCTGCAGCTGATGCGACGGAAATTGCAGCAGTGGGATTCAAACCTCCACCACCTGCCAAATTGGAACCTGAATCCTGCGGCTGAAGCTGCTTTGCCACGCGACAGAGCCCTGATCTTCTCTGAGGAATGAAGGGTGCTGTGTCTGATCTGCAGGACACCCTGCAGGATTATCAGGCAGCGCCTTCCACCCTGTGACCTGTACGTTCTGGATAATATTATGTTGTGCAGATGTGTCCCGGCTTTGCCAATATCACCGTTGTTTAACTCCCTACATTCTGTTGGTCTAACTGTGATTCCACTCAGAATCACAAATGTGTCACAAACCATCTTAGCTGTGCTGGCTCTCCACAGAGATAAATGTGTTTCTCTTTTGGTATCATTCTCTTGCCTTCTCCCTGTAACTCTCCACACGTTTACTTTCAACATAAACATAAAAATGTTTTTAAATAACTCGATTGAAACTGCGTCTTTGTCAATGTCAGACAGTGGTTCAAAGACCCTAACCACTCCCTATGTGAGAACCGTTCTCCTCATGTACATTTTTCTACGTTTACTAATGACTTTAAATATCTGCCGAATCATTCTCGTCCCTTTCAGGCGTGGGGAGCATTCTCCCTTCCTTATTTCCTCTGTCTATCCCACTGATGTCTTGGAAAGGTTTAACAAGGCCAGCTTTCGACCTTCTACTCTCCAAGGAAAACTGTCCCAATTTTCCAAATAACGTTATTGTTGATATTCCTCAGATACCAGACCATTCCCATCAACTTGTTCAGCGCTGTTTCCAATCCTTTCCCGTCCCCACTTCCGAAAGGTTCAAACCCAGAACTGTGCAAACATCCAGATGGTGGAATTATTCAGAGTGAGATTGTGTGGGTGAGCATCCTGAAACACTTGTTTCACTTTTACCGCATGTGGTACTGTGCCATGCCCAGTACAATGACACATATTACCCCAGAACTCGACGTTATTTCAAGGGGTGCAACTTCATGATTTACACCTTATTTTTATCAAACAGTTGATAGAACGACCGGGCAAAGTGAAATCAAATAACCAAGGCTCGATGCCGACCTGAAGTAAGACATTCTCACATGCCAGTATTATCTCAAACTACGAAGCGACGATCATGCCCCTAAACACGTGACATTCTTACGTTTCCAACACCAAACCAGCTCAAAGTCGCTCAGATCTAACTACATTTCACTTTGCTTTCGGATTTCTAAGCTCCAAAGAGTTTCAAGAATATCACCTTCTTATTCCGTCTCCTTGTTGACGGGACAGTGCTGTTTATCCCTTTCCGCTTGGACTCCATTGGCAGAGTTTTCAGCTATTTCCCTCCAATCGCAGGCAGTGTGAGGGGAGGCAAGCGTGGATGTGCCCTCAAGCTCGCTCTGATCGGCACAGCCAGTTCCATCAAGTACTGGAAATCTGCAAGTTTGTTTGGAAACTTCCTGAAAATATCATTTATCTGAGAGTTGTCTGTTGGGAAAGACAGAATGTTCTCCGGATTCTCTGCCATCAGGTAAATTCATGTGAGGGCATTTTTGTGCAGCCTGTTTGCTGTTCAGACTCCATCTTCACACAGCAATCCTGTAGGAAGGTTTTTGTAACAGTGACATTATTTTCTACGCTGCAATCGGGCAGCAGTTAACACCTGAGCCCCAACTGTCCCAAATGAAGAAAATGCGAATGAAACCCTCAGTTTCATCCCCACAGCCCTGAGCTGCGGGGCTGCAGACAGTCTAACGCAGAAGGGAAGGTTAAAATGAAACACTGTTTCACCATCAGCCACTCTGTCCCAGAGACAGGAAGATGGACAACATTAACGTGTGGCGTCACTCATACGCCGACTGAAGCTGGTCAGCCCATCTGGGCGAATCTCTGTAGCTTGTATATCTCTGTGGTTATTCATAATTGACGATCTATGTCCTAATAATATGGTATTGTGTCAGTGTTATAATGCTGTCTCCAACAAGTTGATCCAATTGTCACTCACGACTTTTCATTTCACGGGAAGGACACTGCTGTGTGAACCAGCGTAAGGAATGACTGCAGGGCGTCATGCGCTTAGAGCACTCTACAACTGATATATCTCACCTTCACCAGTTTATTCCCACCTCTGGCAAATGATTTTGTGAATCAGATCAGAGCGGACAGACAGACAACAGGAAAAGAGCGTCCAGACCTTCACAAGTGTGTTTCCTCACCTGTGTAAATTTGGCGGGTGTATCATAACGAAACATTCATTTCAGATACATTGAGTGAAAGGAAGTGGAAAGTGAAACAACATGCAATACGTAGAATGGAGCTATGTTATCGAGGAACACGAACGGGTCAGTACACACACTGACACCTGGAATTGTCAACGAGCAGAGGATGTTTTCAATCCATTAATTTCCGGGTTATGTGCCCAATAGGCTCCCGCTGGGCCGCTCTGTTAGCGCTGACCACAGCAGTTTCCCACAGTCTTCAGATTTTCGTCTGGGGTGTGGCATGGCAATCAGTGTCGTGGGAGAGAATTGTGAACGTGCTCTTCAGCTCCATATCAAAAACAGGTTTGGGGATCGGGGAGGCGGCAAGAAGGAGTAGGAGTTATGCAAATTGTGGAAAGCTGTACAAAAGGGAGTTCGCGATGCACAGGAACCCATTTTCTTTTGGGAACCTTGTGCAAATAACGCCATGTGAAATAGATGAAACATTCTGAAGCAGAACTACAGGGAAATAGAGTATCTCTCCCAGTCATCGGGAACCGTGTCTGTGTCCTCCTCAAAGTTACAGCAAGGCGTCTGCTGTCTGAATCAGCATGGAATGTTACTGCAGCATATCCTGTCGCTCAGGCAACTGCACCTGATGTGTATAAACTTTATCACGTTACCACAAGCTCAGAGAATAAATTTCACAGCTCAAATCATCACAGAGTGACAGGGAACAGAAGATACCGTTTCAAACCATCCTCTTAACACCCCTCAGAGCAGACAGTCTTGACCAGTGCATGTTCGCAACATTTTCAATCTTAGTCTGTGTGACAACAAAAGCAGGAACCAGGAACTGTATATCTCGCTTCTTAAAACAGGCGTGAAAATTTTGCAGAGCATAGATACATCTATCTGCTGTTAGTCAAAAGATGAAAAGGAGACTATAGTTCACAGAGTATGGTCAGCCCTCTGGGTTATGGGTTCATCATGCTCCAACTGTGACGCTCTGCTCAGAGGATTTGAGCACAAACAAAGGAATGACTGAGTGACAAAATCTGTTGAAACCGATTCTGTGAGGAATTGAATGCCATGGAATGAAAAGCCCCTTGAGAGAGGGATATAACATTTTCTGTGAAGGGATTGTTTTCCAGACTGGAGGAGAGTACGCAGTGTTGTTTCCATGGGTGAATATCAGGATAGATAGATTAAAACAGCGTCGATTGTTATTGTACGGAGCCCTGTCGCTTTGACACACTGAACATTTAGTGCAATGGCGAAAAGCACGGACCTTTTGTGTAGAGAGGACAACTTCAAAATCGTTAATGAGGCAAAATGCACAAATGTGCGAAACTACAAAGCAACAACAGAAACTGGCGTTGCGTGACGAGGTAAACCCCCTCTGCTGATGAAAACCATCAAAACAGAAAGGATTCGTCCGTGCTGTCTTCTGTTAAAATTCAATAGGCAAAGAATTGTCCAAAAAATCATTATTTAAAGATAAAAATAACATTATATTTTGATATTTGAAACAGAATAATCAACTTACAGTTACTTTCAACGCCTTTCTCTAAACTGGTATTTAACCTTCTCCTCTACAATACCTTCCCCAAACCAGATTTCATTAACACTTACAAAAAA
Source organism: Chiloscyllium plagiosum (assembly GCF_037043375.1). Taxonomy (NCBI): domain Eukaryota; kingdom Metazoa; phylum Chordata; class Chondrichthyes; order Orectolobiformes; family Hemiscylliidae; genus Chiloscyllium; species Chiloscyllium plagiosum. The sequence continues at coordinate 36,330,579 of NW_028270185.1, read as the reverse complement.
TTACAATTCAAAACCAGTCAGTTGTCGAATCTTTTCTTTGTATCTTCCTCTGTAGATTTATTTCTCCAGGTCGGTGTTGATGCATTTCTTCTATGCAATCCATTTTTCCAGATGGGCACCTCTTGAAGATTTTACTAACACCTTACAACTGTTGGTCTTTTATCTGCTCTCTTTGCTGTTCTTTGCCGCCCTGGGTAACTGTTAAAAATGTCCAATATTTGTCCCACAAAACGTTGGATCGTTTCATTGGTTTTAACATTATAAAAATACCAAATTGTAACTTGATTGGGGCATAATTTAAACTGATTGGCCAAATTCGTTTTTTTTTGTATCCATGTAACACAGCTCTTAGTTGTTTTGACCAAATGTTATGTTGATACCTTGTTCTGGACTCCTTGTGCTAGCCAGACATTTCAGCGCCATTAAAAGTACATTATACCCACAACTTCATTACACTGGCATTTGCCAAGACAATCTATGTCGCTCAACATCGCTCTCTGTCAATCTCATGTGCCTGAGATTTGAACAATCTCTGGTATGTTCAACAAAACTGCACTATTCTCATAATCTCAGATTTAACACACTGCTTATGTATGTCTGACAATATTAGTTGATTCCTCACAGTGTTACTTCAGCACATGTTCAGAAGAAATAAAAATAAGAACAACAATCACCTATGTGACTGCGATTTGAGCCAATGTTGCTGCAGCCAACCGATTCAGCTGAAAATGAAATCGCCCTCATCTTTACTGTACAGGTAATCAGATTGCATAGTGGTAAGTTTTCATGAGTTGAATTGGACCCAGCATCATTCCTCAGGACGAAATTTAATGGTATATAAAGACATGATGAATTACACGTGGTTAATGGGTGGTGGAATATGGTTAGGAAGGATATGGTCAGAGTTCCCTCGATATAAAATCGTTAGAGATGACGGAAATGAGATTTCCTGGGAGATAAAGCCACGAGAAAATAAAAAAGGGGTTTAATGGGATGGGGGAATAGATGAAGAATCACGCAACACAAATCGGGAATAACTGAGTTGTGTCCTAATGGAGGTTGTCCAGCGGGTGTGAGGTTGCTAAGGGTAACTAGGAGGGACCTTCCCTCGTTCAGGTGAGTGTATGACGTTAGAGCTTCAAAACCAGCAAGGAGCGACATAGACGTTGACAGCAGGAGCGAATTTAACAGGGACAAGGATTCTGGAGTGCCTGGATGAGAAGGCAAATGTGACACACTCGCGAATTAGTTAACGTTCATCAGAAAGAAATAGCATAATACCTGCAACTGAACATGTTAAATGTAAGAAGAGCTAGTGGTGTTGAAAGGTGTAGCAGCTGGTTCTCCATGAAATACTACAGATTGTAAATGTGCAGAGCTGTCTGTTTTAGCTTTGCATGAAATGGAAGCCGGTTATCTCAGTCTGCTGGCGAACTGGTGTATGGTATGGAGTGAGACAAACAATGTGGGATTAATTGTCGCACTGTCTCAGGGTGCCAGAAAGATCATCCTATCCTCTGCTCACGTGATCTGTAATACAATGTGACTCTAGTGAGTAGGAATACACCTGTCGATGTCAAGCATCATTATCATTGCCATTTATTGCCTTGAACATTTGGTCACAATGACCAGGACCGGGACTGAGTCCTTTTAATATTCACTGATTTAATGGGACAGAGAAAAATGTGCAAAATAGACTTGATTGAAAACTGGGTTTCCGTGGTTCGCTGCGTTGTTTACAGAAAATGTTACATTATCGCTATCACAGGGCTTCTCATTCGGTTGGCTTAAATTTGGCACAGAACTTGATTCAAAGACAATTCACTAACATCCTTCTGCAAGTTCCTACAGATAATATGAAACACACTCTACATCCAAGGACATGTTGCACAGTTTACATGAATACTCAAGATATAAGAATGTCATGCAAGAGGAAACACCACAGAAGCACTTCACAGGAGGCTCCCAATCACTGAGGATGTCACCTAGACAGGGGACGAAACGTTTGCAACAAAAACTTCCAGCTCAGCGAACAGAACCGCAGCAACAATAAGATATTTACTGTGATTATTCCACTGAACAGTGATTAGATGGTCATGAAGATCTTTGTGTGGCTTTCTGTGCAGTGTTTTGTTTGAACATTGATTTCAATAACATTGAGATCGTTTACAAGATTGACAATTGACAGTTAAAGATAAGTTTTAAAGGTAACATTTTTTTAAAAATTCAGTTTTGTTTAACGAAACACAATTCTAAGTTTACGGAATCCCGACTGTGTAGAAGCAGGCCATTGGCCCAACAAGTCTATGATGACCTTTCAAAGAATAATCCACTTTGAACCATTCTGTTCTCAAATTACTGGACATTTACCCCTGACTAATGCACCTAACCTACACATCCCTGAACAGAACATAGCCAATTTACATAACCTGCTCATCTTTGGTTTGTGGGAGAAAACCAGAACATTGCAAACTCCACACAGACATGTGACCGAGGATGGAATTGAATCCCAATGCACAACGCTGTAAGACAGGACTGCTAACCACTGATCATCTGTTCTCAATCCCCAGCCCCCATGCAACAAGTGAGATAAGTGAGAGACGTGCAAAGTCAAATTCCAAATGAATAATCTCTGATATTGCCAAAGCGTCTTTATCTTACATTCAATATGGATAGGTGAATGGAAAACAAAAAAAAACTCCCTGACAAATCATGAATGAACAATAATTAGAAAATTATGATAGTCAAAGGACACAACAATATTCAGGTGAATTGCAATGTTTAACAACAAATTTGGGAAATAGCTAACTAATGAATAACGGGAAGTGGCGTTTGTTTATTTTACTGATGAAGATATTGACTTGCTTTTCATCTTAATAACACTACAGAATAGCGATTTATGTGTCTAAAATATTTGAATTACGCTCTTTCCAATAAAAAAAAGTACGATCACATAGACTGCTTCATCTTTAAGACTGCAACACTCTCAAATACTTTCCAGGAATTTAGAACCAGCAGAATTAGTTAATTTGGTTTCTTGGGAACTCGAAGAGAATAAACAGCAGATTCTGTGAATTAGTCATTCAATGCGATTATTCAGCTGAAGACAACATCACTTCTTTGCAAAAATGCTCAACTTTTAAAAATTCAAAATGCATTGTCATTGTTTAATGAAACAATACAGATATGTTCATTCTTTTTCATTTGACTTAACAAAACTCAGGAATTTTACATGATTTTGTTGCATGAAAAATACTTAAATCTTATTGTAATTAAAAATACAATCAGTGTTCGCATCGAAGTGAAGTGTATTGAAATGAATTCAACTATGTTTCCGAGGGTAAAATAAGAATTAATGTTAACAATGATTGAGAGATTGTACACTACAATATATTTAGTTATTCATATAAAGAGCCGAAATTCCACATGTACGGCACATAATGGATTGAATAATTGTTATGTATGAGCAACAACTGGATTATAAAATTCGATCAATGAATTTAGAAATAATGAGTAATCTCGTTTTGCTATGTGACTGAGGAATATGTGCAAACAAACAGGAATTATTGCAGTGAAAAGTAATTGCTGGTCTGTGAATGTAAAGACTGTGATTATGGTGATCATTCAGGTAAGCAACAATTAGACATTTACAATTAATGTTGGATGGGAAGTCCTTGGATCCATTGTGGGATACTTGACCTGAAAAAAAAGTTTCATATTGCAGTGTTGGTACTCAGAAACAATTGGTTAAATTAAAATATGAATCTCATTTTTCTTGTTCAAAAGACTTCCTTAAATAATTGTTCAGTCATTGTCATGACAGTGACTTGATAATTAATATTGTAATATTGGCTGGAATGCTAAATGTCTTCAAGGCAGAAATTGATAAATTCTTGATGTCACAAGGAATTAAGGGCTACGGGGAGAATGCGGATAAGTGGAGTTGAAATGCCCATCAGCCATGATTGAATGGCGGACTGGACACAATGGGCTGAATGGCCTTTCTTCCGCTCCTATATCTTATGGTCTTATGAGCAATTTGCTGTGGTGTTGATTGGATAATTATTAAAATTGGTAAATTGTGGAATAAAATATAGTAACTAGCTTTATGATTTGAAGAAAAAGTGAGCCATTCAGTGATTATAGAACAATGTTTTCTTTCTTTACTAAAGAATACAGATAACACAAGAAATATGAATTTCCATCAAATGGTTTCGTGATAGAGTCCTTTTATATTTTAATTTAGATGATTAATATTATGATCAGAGTTCAGGCATTTAAATTTGGAAGAAAATTGATAGATAATGAAAGTGAGCATGAAAGTGAACAAATGATGCAATGACATTTGGTATATAAAGAAATTCTAATAATTGTGTTATTATTGTACAATGATGAATAATGTTGGAATAGAAAAGACAAAAAAAAACATGTTCAAATCAGTTCTTTCCTTACAATGAAATGAAACCAATAAACATTTTGCAGAGAGCATGATTTGAAAATAAAACAGTCATTTTATGTGTTATATAAACTGAAGACTACTTCCATTTTGCAAAAACGGATACTTCCACAAATTCAAACTTTAGGTTTGCTGAATTATGGAACAAAAATGGTTGTAATTTGAAATATCTCTTGCACACAAATTTAAAATAAGTACACTTAAAGACTTTTAGAATGACAAAACGTTTGTTGTTTACATGATTGTATTACAGACAATATCTGTGATAAAGTAGAAGCATTGTTTTAAGCAACATAAATCATCTTTAACTACTGAACTGAAATAGAAGATATCAATTGCTCATGTTGCGTGGAATAGTAAACAAACGCTTGTCATTGGTTTCAGGAGCAATAAGGATCATACTCTGGTTATTCTACTGAACAATAATCAGATGGTGATGAAAGTCTTTGTGTAGCTCTATGTGTACTGTATAGCATGAACACTGGTTTCGATAAAATTGAGATATTTACATGAATTAGGAACAGATTGATAATTGGGTGTGAATGAAATTATTTCAAATCAGACAGTTTTTTATATTTACTAGGTTTGCTGAGTGAAACTTTCTTAAACCATCATGCAATCAATGGGAGAAGTGAGAGTTTGCAAATCCAATTTTCAAATGAACACAACCTGATATTTTCACACCATTTCAATGTCACATTCAATATAAATAGATGACTGGAAAGCTAAAATCAAATCTCACACAATTCATAAACTGACCAGTAATTTAAAAAAATGATAAATAATATCAAGTGGCGTTTGTTTATTTTACTAAAGAAGTAATTGATCTTTTCTCATATTTATATCACTGGAACATAAAATTCTATGTGTTGTTTTAACTAAGATCTACAGAACAAGAGAAAATTAGTGACTATCATGACTTTGCATATTCCAGCTTTATGACTGCAACATTCTCAAATATTTTCCGAGGAATATTGATTGGATGGAATTAGTGTCCAGAAGAAAGTGTATAGCAGATACTGTAATTATTGGAATAACGATGATACCTCCATATAATCTACTGATATTGTGATTGGATATACAGTAATTGTCAGCATCGAAGTAAGTTATAATCAAATCAATTTAAACATTTTCCATGTTTAAAATAAATACAATATTCACAATGATTGAGAGATTGTACTTTGCAATGTCCTTGCAGTACGGAAGCATAATTCCACATTTGTATCCCTTACTGGATTGCAAAATTATTTTAAATAAGATATATTAGCAACAAAGGGATTTTAAAAATCATATTCATGAATTTGAGAATAATGAGATATCTCAACTTGATATTAGACTGAGTAATATCTAGAAATGAAGAGTAATATTTCAGGGAAAGATATTTGGAGCTCTCTGAATTTGAAAGTGTAAGATAATTGTTATCTTTCAAATGAGCAAACATCATATATTTACAAAGAATTTTGCAAGGGATATTATTGGTCGTTTTATTTTTGGATTGGCCTGAACAAATAGGTATTAATATCGTAGCATTGACAATAAGAAATAATGAAAGAAATTTTAAAAATCACTGCATTTTTACAAAGTCTAAGTAAAACTGTTGTGTAATTATTGTTTTGATAAATGCCTTTATAATCCTGACAGATAAATAGACGTAATACTTTGAAATCACTTTGCTCTGGTTTTGATTAGATATTCATTAAAATTAAGAAACTGAAAATTAAAGCATAAAACTTAGCTGCATAATGTGAAAAAAATCATTCAGCAACAAATGAAAAAAATGATTTCGTTCAAAAATGCAGGCAATGCAAGGGTTATATGCTTCCAATAGTTTTCTTGAAGCGTCATGTCAATTTTATTAATGTAATTTTTATCACAATAAATGTTTCGATATTTATTTCAGAATTAGGCCATGAAAGTGACTATTATTGTGAACAAAGTATAGTGTTAATGACATTTGGTACGGAAAGGAATTCTCATAATTGTGTTATTATTATTCACTGACAACTAACATGGAAGGAAAAGGAAAATTGTCAACATTTCCAAGCAATTGTTTTCTTAAAATGAAATGAAAATAAAAATCATTTTGGAGGGCACATGGTTTGAAGAAAAGAAACAATCACATCATGTGACATTTGAGCTGAAGACTAGTTTCCGTTTCCCCCATTGTGATCTTCACAATAATTTAAAACGTATTGTTGGTTGAACTAAAGAACAAATTGATATAATCAAATTGTTTTCTTGTACACCAAAAAAGGCAAATGTAAAGTAATTTTATCATGAAAATTATATCGCTCTGAATTTAATCATTTCATTCTCAATACATGTATTTATTGAATTGAAATGTCATCATAGCTGTAGACGTGTTTTCACCCGACAGGGAATGAGGACTCAGGAGGCAGGCTGAGCTCAGGCATGTATAAGATGCTTACTCATGCAGCAATCAGTTAACAAAGGGGTCATCCCCCGAGGCCAATCTCGGAAGGGAAATCCATGACACACTGTAACATGTACAATAAAAATCAGCATTTTTATGGACTTTCTGCATCACAATGGCCACGTGCAATGTGGTTACAACCCTCTCCTCCTCATCCAGAGACCCAATTCAAACACATAATCGCAGATGGACATTCTAATGGACATTCCCAAATTCCTTTCATCTCATGTTGTTTAACAGGTACTAAAATCTCCATGCTTTGGGATCTTTCCACGCATCGTATTAATTCAGATTCCAAAGTTATTCCTGCACTCCCTCTGGCCTCTCAGGATGCCTTATCAGTTGGAACGTTTTGAATTCTGCTATTCATTATATTTTATTTTATCAACGTCAATTACTCCCCATATTGTTCACTGTCCTAATTATATATGTACAAAGAAATACAAAAAGACAGTTAGGTTTAACTTATTTGCTATACGATTAGCAATATGACTTGTGTTATAAAGTTCGTTACATTGTGTAAAATTATACAGCTACTCTTACTGTCAGGACTTTATAATTAATGGGCAGTCAACATCATACCTTGAAGTTAATTCCTAAAACTAGCGAACTGCACATCTCAGTCTAAATGCGTTTCTGTTATGTTTTTGATAGTGTGGGATATAGGTAAATTAATGTTATTTCTGCAATTATAATTTCTGATACAGAGTAAATGAACTCACATCAGTGTGTAATTGTTTCAGCCAAGAGCTGAGTCAACAAGAATGGAAACTATGTGGAGGAAATACATAATTGTTTTTGTATTAGCTAATATTATATGTCAGCATGAACCGTGATTGCAAATCAATGGTAGATATTATGGGCAAATAGATAAGATGCTGTGGGGGATGCGGTCAAGCTAAAAAGCCTGTACAAACAGTAGGTTTCCCACTTTTACAGAGACACAGGAACACACCCCTAATTAAAGAGGTCATAGAGATCAGAGTGGTCTCGGCAGAAGCCCAGATGGAAAGAGTAGACATTAACGAAGAAAGAATATGCCTAAGAATGACCTGCAGTGGGATAAGGTCAAACAGCCTTGTGAGGTCAGATTTAAGCATTTTGTCGCAGACAATGCCAGATAAGATAAAAGATAAGCAGGAGTGGTGGGACCAGTCTAAGGGAAATGGAGGATGTAAACAGGGGGAAAACAATGAAATAAGAAAAAAAATGTAAGAACCAAATTATATAAATATCAAGAGTTTGTTGAATTTTGTGTGGTTTGTCCTCTGCCTTGCTTGGCACTGGACATCGCACCCACTTGCAAGTGTAAAAATAAAGGATACTACTGATTCAGATTTTGTCTCGGACTGCAATTATTGAAGTGTGTGAGCTTTGTTTCTTACAATTGGGGCTGTCCAGGATTTTTCTTCCATCGCCGGGGGGAGTGGCTGGCCTTGGACACTGGGAAGACGCGTTCCGTTCCCCATTGAGGAGCGGTCTCGTGTCCCGGTTTGGTCTGCTCTCTTTGGCGACTGGTACGGATCCCAAAAGAGTGACATCTGAATCAGACAGTGATAGGAGGTCGATAGAAAATACGGCGAAAAGGGACCAGGCAACTCTGTGCACAGACCAAGGTAAGGAAACTGACCTTTAAGTACTGCCTTGGTGGCCGGGATTGAGTTTTAGTAGTTAATAAGGGACTAACGAAGGAACTCAATATGGGTTGTGCCGAGGGTAAGGAAAAAGCCTCCGGGAAAACAAAAGAAGAAAATGGCAATAGAAATGGAGGTGGGTCCCTTACAACAAACCTCCAGAAAGTCCTTTGGGCAGGATGTTGTGGAATTGGCAAAATAATACTTGTACAAGGGAGACAGATGATTAAATATTGTTTCTTTGTATGGACTAAGGAATCCATTCTTCGTCCCACCGTCTTCTGGGAAAAGTACAGATCAGACGAACAACTGGATTTGTAAATATTTGCATTTATATGTCAATGTGTGAGAGAGAGAGAATGAAAAGAGCTGTACAGCTGGTAGAAAGTTTAACCCTTTGTGATTTGGTTTGAATGAATATTTGTTTGTTGGTGATTGAATGTTTGCATTTTATTCCCTGGAGCTTGAGTTCCAGGACTGTTTTGAATCTGACTTTTATTATGGAAACTTAACATGATTTCTTTTAAGGTTAAGGATTCTATAAAGATTATGAAAAAAAGAATGATAACTCCTGTTTTTTTTTACAGGTCATGACTGCCTTAATGTCAGTTTCTAACTAATCTCTTTTATCTTTACATAAAAGCGATTTATGGAGGACCATTGAAGTTCCAGTTCAACATTAGATTGTAGTAAAAACAAAATTCTATGGTTAATATCTGTGACGTGGGATTCAGCCATTGTTCATGCATAAGAAGTTTTTTTTTAAAACTTGAATAGACAAATTCTTTTAAGGCAGCTCTGATTATTTTACGAACTATAGAATTGTAATTGAGCAACGATTGTTCAGGGCTACTTAAGAAAACTAATTTTGGATTTAAATTAAGGGACTAAAACTGGGTGATTACATTGGATTTCAAAATTGGGAACTGTATGCATTTTACGTTTTAAATATAAAATACTGAATAAATGAACGTAAATCTATAAATATATTTACAAGTTAGGTACAGGCTTTAAAGTTAGTCCAGCATGAATTGATGAATTGGTATTTGAAGTTATAGGGAGCTAGAAATATTGCAATATTTCTTTAAAAACGAAAAAAGGGGAAGAACGTAACGACTTATACCCTTCGGGAGGTACAAATAGGGGACAAAGAGATTGGGTTTGTAAGTGCTCCCCTCACCAGTGGGGAGATTAGAACATTTAAAAAGGGAATGAAAGTCCTGGTTGAGGGTCCGGTGGGTTGTCTGAACAAATTGATCAATTTTTGGGGCCAAGCCTGTATACCTGGGCGGAGTTAATGCCTATTTTGAATATACCATTTACTGGGGAATAAAGGGGAGTTATACGAGGAGCCGCCATTAAAATATGGGACAGGGAACACCCGATTGGAGATGGGGATGCTGGACAGGGAGAGGTGAAGTTTTCCCTCAGAGACCCCCAGTGGGAAAACCAAAACCCGGAGCATAGAGAAGAAATGAGGAAATTGAAAGACCTGGTTCTAAAAGGAATAAGAGAGGCAGTTCCGAAGTCACAGAATTTGACTGAAGCCTTTGAAGTTAGACAGGAGAAAGATGAGACGCCTTCAGCTTTCTTGCAGAGATTAAGAGACTCAATGCGGAAATATTCTGGAATGAACCCTGAGAATCCAGTGGCACAGGGTCTTTTGAAAGTACATTTTGTGACAAAGGCATGGCCAGACATACAGAGAAAGATACAGAAGACAGAAGGGAGGAATGAAAAACCATTAGATGAATTGTTAAGAGAGGCACAGAAAGTGTTTGTAAAGAGAGAGGATGAGAGACAAAAACAGAAGGTGAAAATGATGGTAGCTACGGTTGATGAGGTAGATAAGAAAAGAATGGAACCAATAGTAAGCAACCGGAGTGGCAGGTGGCAGCATGTAGGACAGAGAGGAAGAGGGAGAGGGAGAGGACAAGGGGGAGCATTTGATAGAGGGTTTGAGCGACAGGGGCAGAGATGGAGGTCTCCACAATCAGGATGTTATTATTGTGGGAAGATAGGGCATTTTAAGCTGGAGTGCCCTGATCTAAAAAAGGGAAGAAAGGGCAATTCCGCTAATGAATTTTGATGAAGAATAGGGGTGTCGGGGGTTCCTGCCCTCGGCGGGGGGGCCCACCAGGAACCCTTGATAAACCTGAGGGTGGGATCCGATAGGGAAGAGGTTGTCTTCCTCGTAGATATGGGGGCAGCACGGTCATCGCTGAATTTTAAACTAATGAAAGTAAAAATGTCGACACGGTCAATTACTGTTTCGGATAAAAGGGGAAGGATTTACTGTTCCAGTATTTGAACCTATGATGATAGAACGTCCTAAGGATAGGGTCACAGTGGAATTGTTGTATATCCCTGATATAAGAAGTAACTTACGAGGGAGGGACTTAATTATCCTCTTAGGACTGGAGATTGGAATTCAGGAAAAAGAATTAGTTATACAAATGACAATGTTGACAGAGGATGTGGAGAGAGAGAGATATACGCTATTTTATGGGCTAGGGAAGGGAATGATGGAAAACTACAGATCCCTCCCCTTCTAATAAATTTAAAAAGTAAAGGGGACATTGTCAGTGAGCGACAATATTCCATTTCCATAGAAGGTACACGAGGACTGCAACCAGTAATTGAGGGACTGATTAGAGATTAAGTAAGATCCCTCATGGCCACAAATGGTTTAGTGTGATAGGTTTTAAGGCTGCCTTTTGGCCTTGTCCCTTCGCGGAGGAAAGATTTAGGACTATCCCCATATGAAATCTTATTTGAATTACCGTATCTGGGAACGAATGGAGAATTGCCAATTCCCGAAACTAAAGATTTGTTTTTAAAGAAGTATATACTGGGATTGTCTTCCTCTCCATCTTTCCTCAGGGAACAAGGTTTATTGGCACAGACTCCATCCCTTGAATTCACCGTCCATCCCATCCAGCCGGGTGATAGGATGTTAGTAAAATCATGGACAGAAACTAAATTGCAGCCGGACTGGGAAGGGCCATACCAGGCTCTTTTGACTACCGAGACTGCAATAAGGACGGCGGAGAAAGGCTGGACTCATTACACTCAGATCAAAGAGCCAGTGGACCCTCCAGTTGAGGAAGAAGTCTGTACAGCCGAATCAAGGCAACACCCGCTGAAACTCAGACTAAAGAGACTTTGAGTAACTGATTATACAGTGGCGACGCGAGCGTGGGATTATTTCTGTAAGATTGTATATTATGTCTTTTTGTGCTTCAGCATGATGTTTAGAATACTGGGAATGCTTAAAGTTATGATGCTAGCCCTCTTAGTATTGGGATTTTGTCAAATACCACTTTCAAGTGTATTATTAATGGTTCCTAAGTCTGATAATCCACAAGTAATAGACGCTGATGCATGCAGCTTAGTAAATTGTATGGATGTAGATAATCAGAGGCAGCTCTGAGATACATCTTAAGTCCTATGGGGATGGCCTCGGCGATGGTACTTGGTATAATGGTCTCGTCACAGTACACTGGGCCGCCTTCCGACCAGCTCGCGATTGTCCCGATAAAAAGTATAACCCAATATACCTAACAATAAAGAAAAACACATGGCACGAAGCAATTCTGGGCTGAGGGAGGGGGGCATCTATGAGATACAATTAAATGAAACATTTGGGATAGAAATGAAAACAAACGGGAATGATTTCTCAGGCTGTTGTTTTCGAAATAGAGCAGGACAGGGAAAACGGGTAGAACTACTGGATAATAAGATACAAACTTTCACCCCTCCTGATGACCCTAAAGTAGTAACAATTACAGAGATAAAGGCCTTAAAACAGACCACTGAAATAGAAACTGGGTATGGGGTTGCAAATGCCTGGGTTGAATGGTTAAAGTATACTGTAAAAAGTCTGAATAAGAGAAATTGCTATGTATGTGCCTCCAGTAGGCCAGTGGCCCAGATGGTTCCCTTTCCGCTCGGGTGGAAGCGAGACAGGAAGGGCATGAAACCTCCCTATCTCTGATGTTCCCTCCCTTGGAGAAAGAGGATTCAAAGCCACCCCGCCCCCCTACGTTTTCAGCTGCAGTCCGAAATCACACGTCATGTGTGCGTAGACAAGGTACAAGTCGGTCTAGAGATTTGGGGGAGCTGAAATTATGGACAGAGATTAAGAATGTTACCGAAACGGAGAAGGGAGGGAACTACTCAGCACTAAAGGTTCCCCGAGCGGATCTGTGGTGGTACTGTGGAGGCAAAATACTGAGACCCACCCTCCCTCCGGATTGGAGAGGGATATGTGCAATTGTACAATTGGCAATTCCATTTACCCTGGCATTTGAGAAGGAAAATATAGTAAGGAAAAAGGAAAGGAGTAAGAGGCCACTGTTAGACACTTCTTTCGATGACAAGATTTATCTTGATTCGGTCGGAGTCCCTAAGGGAGTACCTGATGAATTCAAGGCTCGTAACGAGATTGCAGCAGGCTTTGAGTCAGCTCTCTTTTGGTGGGTAACAATTAATGAAAACGTAGATTGGATAAATTCCACTTTCTATAATCAACAGCGATTTATAAATTATACAAGAGATGTGGTTAAAGGAATATCTGAACAGCTTGATGTGACAAGTAGGATGGCATGGGAAAACAATGGTCCTTGGTACAATTTTAGCAGAAAAAGGGTGTGTGCGTATGATGATAGGAGGAAATTGTTGTACCTTTATTCCTAATAACACTGTGCCTGATGGTTCAATCATTCGGGCCTTAAAGGGATTGACTACCTTAGCAGAGGAACTGGCTGAGAGTTCAGGAGTAGACACATCTCTCACGGGATGGCTTGACTCATGGTTTGGAAAATGGAAGAGGGTGGTGGTTTCCATCCTTACTTCCCTGATAGTAGTAGTCGGGGTATTGGTGGCCATTGGCTGTTGTATCACACCCTGTATACGAGGGCTCACCCAAACACTGATTGAAACACCCTTAATGAAACAGATGCCCCTAAAAGGGAATCAGGCAGAGGAACTTTATCGACTAAATAATGAGGGTTGAGTGAGACCAAGATGGGTGAAAACTCCGGAATGATGCTGGCGAATTTTGGGGGCGATGCTTAAAAGAAAAATGCAGAAGATAACAAATGGTAATTAAAGAAAAAGGGGGAAATTGTGGGATACGGGCAAAATAGTGTTACTTCTGCAATCATGACTAATTATGCAAGGTAAATGAACTCACACGAGTGTATAATTGTTTCCACCAAGAGCTGAGTCAACAAGAATGAAAACTATGTGAAGGAAATATATAATTGTTTTTGTATTAGCTGAAATGTGCATTCAAGAATGAAACGTGCCTGCAAACAATGGTAGATGTTACAGACAAATAGATAAGGTGCTGTGAGAGTGTAGGTTAAGCCAGATATGCTTATACAAACAGTAGTTATAAGCATCTGTTTCCCAATTCTGCAAAAACAAAAGCAAACCCCAATTAAACGGTCATAACGATCAATATGGTTGGGGAAAGGGAGGAAATGGCACAGGCGGAGGAAGTACATAATAGTGAAGAAGGATATACCTAACAATGGACCACAGCAGGATGTGGTGAAAAGGCCAAGTAAAACTTGTACTTTGTTATGTATAAGGCCGGATAAGGCAAGAGATAAACAATAGTAATGGGCACCGGGTTGGAGTAGTGAATCCTATGTAAGATACGTACTTGCTAAACTCTGGGTGCCTGACTTCAGGCACCACGCTTGTAAGCGTATAATAAACATACTGATTGCTTCAGATCTTGTCTCAGACTGAAATTATTGAAGTGAGGGAGCTTTGTTTCTCACATACTGATACTGATTTTTAACATTGGAACTGTTGTACTCGGAACAGCATAATTAAGTGTAGCTGGATAGGTTGTGTTCTGTAGGGTTTCTTTGTTCTTTGTGTAATTTTGTGAATAATGTTTTTGTCTGTTTAAAATCTAGTCATCAACCGAGCTATCTTACTCCAAGTAATTTTCACTGTATATTTAACGAAGTAAATTGCAAAGTTGTGCTCTGGGATGCCTGCTTAAGAATGTTGTGAGTGGTCTACCCTAGTCCATAATATTAGTCATTGCAATGTTAATGTAGTTGCAGTTCCCTAAGTTTTAAACAACTTTATAATAGTCTTAGCTTAACAGTTCCAGTAAAAATTATGTAAAGGTATGCATTATTTATTGGATTATGTTAGTGACTGGAAGTAATTATTGAAAGTCACAATTATTTCCTTAGCTTTTAAGATGATGTATATTCCCATTTAAAGGTAGATGATACTTTGCTGTGAAGTGAAGGCTGAATCTGCTGAGATCATTTTGAGTCTGGCCATTTGCAGAGAAACACCTTTAAATTCAATGTCAAAGGAAAACTTTATTGTTTGAGGGCTTGGACTTCGGAGTAACCTAATTAAGATGTCACTGAGCAACTTCACAGTTGGTATATTTCACAAAACATGAGTGAAATTCAACAGACCAGTTGACGAGAGATGGACGTTTGGTGACAGTCTCTACATATTGTAACAATAAATTCAGAACATGGTCAATCTCAGATTACTATGTATTATGTTATGTCATAAATAGATTAGATTCCCTACAGTGTGGAAACAGGGCATTTGACCAAACCAGTCCACTCCGACCCGCCGAAGAGTAACCCACCCAGGCCAATTTCTCTCTGACTAATGCATCTAACACTGTGGACAATTGAGCATAGCCAATCCACCTGACCTACACATTATTGGACTGTGGGAGGAAACCGGAGCACCCAGAGGAAACCCATTCAGAAACGCGGAGAATGTGCAACATTCAACTCAGAGATTAAAGGGCAACATTATCACACTGGTTTGTACACGGAGCAAATCCTTTCAAGTGTTGTCTTTCACAATAGCAGAGACAGACATGCCATTAGATAGCAACTTTAAACGCAAGAAATTCCAATGCTATCTGTGGTTGTGACCGGATAATCTATTTTTTCCTTTAAAAAAATCATAGAATCAATCCAGTGTGGAAACAGGCCCTTCGGCCCAACAAGTCCACACCAAACCTCCAAAGAGCAACCCACCCAGACCCATTCTCCTACCCCATTACTCTTCATTTTCCCGCTGTCTAATGCACGTAATTTACACATCCCTGAACAACTCTGGGCAAGTTAGCACGGCCAATTCACCTCACCTGCACATCTTTGGGCTGTGGGAGGAAACTCACGCAGACACGGGGTGAATGTGCAAACTCCACACAGACAATCTCCTGACTGATCCAGCACACCGCCCAAGCGTTTTAGCAAAAACAGAAACCGTAAAACACTTCCTTTTAATTGGTGCTGTCTTCCATCCTCTTTAACTACCAAATGGTATTGTTGTTGGAGTGAGGTCGATGGAAAATAAAGACCATGAAAGCATGGGAAGGGTTAAAGCATGAAGACCACTGGGAATCTGTGGTCTGTGGAAGGCAGGGACAGGATGGGATAACCATAGTGGAACATTCTTACACCAATTAGCAGAGTAAGATCACTATGACCAGATGAGATAACACAAGTAATAAAGCAAGTTTCTCTGTTAAATGTTATTATGACAGGATTGGGACCGTAAATATTTGGGACATAACATTAAAATATCTAATTAATAGTTAGTAGAGTCAGCTTGAGACAGGAGACAATTGTAATAGATGGAATAGCTAAATATCTATCAGGACAGGTTAGTCTGCAATGAAAGATCACTGCAGCAGAGTTGGCAATATATATCTAATCATGACATTAGAATGTACAACTAAAGAGGTAATGGGAACTAACATCACTGATTTATTGTGCAGCTGGAGTGAGGTAAGTTGATTAATATAGTTGGACATGCTGATAAGCTCACAGAAACATGATAAAAATGATATAAAAATCCACGGACCCTGAGGTTTGGCGGCATTCGAGAATCTGCTTTCTCAGTGTCACGGTTTGTTGTTTACAAATAAAAGACCTATTTCTTGAAGAACTCTCTGCGTCCCCTGGTGGTTCTCTATATTTTCTCCGCAATAGTACCTGACCCAGTAATGCAGGGCCCTGGTCTCTGTCTCTGTCTCTCTCAGTCTCTCACATATGCACGCATGGACACACACAGAGTTACTGAGGAACAATGAATGACAGAATAAAATAACCATTTTCAAATATCAAAGCTCCGTTAAACAATCCTGGGATGTGTTGATGGGGACAGTGTAAAGGGAGCTTTACTCTGTATATAATCCTGTTCTGACCCTGCCTTGGGAAGGGTTGATGGGTATATAGTAAAGGGAGCTTTACTTTTTATATAACCCCAATCTGTCCATGCCCTGGGAGGTGTTGATAGGGCCAGTGCAGGGAGATCGTTATTTTGGAACATAGGAACAGTAGGAGGCCATTCAGCCCCTCGAGCCTGTTCCATCATTTAATGGCATCATGACTGATCTGTGGCCCAACTCCACATTTCTTTCTTTGGCCCATATCCCTCAATATCTTCACTGAACAATAATGTATCTCTCTCCGATTTAACCTGAACGATTGATCCAGCATCCACTGCTGTTTGTGGAAGAGAGTCCCAAACCTCTCCCAGCATTTGTGTGTCAAAGTGCTTCCCACCATCTCTCCTGAACGCTCTGGGCCCTCATTCTCTGACTCTTCTCCCTCTCAGTCTAGAATCTCTAACCAGTGGGAATCGTTGATCTTGATCTAACTTTTCTTATCCTGTTTTATCCTTGAAAGCTTTGATCAGATCACCCCTTAACTTTCTCAATTCTGGAGGAAAACGGTCTCATTTGTCGAGTGTCCCTCAGAACGTAACCCCTGAGGTTCAGGATCATTCTTCTAAACCTCCTTTGTGCACCCTCTCTGTACTCCAAACTGATACCCACACACTTACTTGCACTAAACTCCATCTAGCACAGCTTTACCCATTCACCCAGTCTGTCAATAACCCTTTGTAATGTTAAGGTACCATCTGCACTGTCTACAATGCTGCCTAACTTTGTACCTGACCCCATGCTGTCCCTATCCTGTGTGTGTTTGATAGGAACAGTGCAGAGGGATTTATACTTCTATCTAACCCCATGTCCTGGGAGTAGTTGATGCAGACAGTATGGCGGGAGATTTACTCCGTATCTAGCCCCGTGTTGTCTATATCCTGGGAATGAAGACACCATTGGCTCAGAGACAGGAGAGACGGGAATGATGGTTTCAGACTGGAGGGAGCTACAGGCACGTACAAGTTGGGAACTGTTTTCAGTAAAAGGCGATTGATCTCAGGTCACTGCAGAGTGTAATAAATTGATGGCTTTCCCTCACTATCCTACTCCAATGCCTGGTAAGATCTGCTCCCACACCATGTTCCTTCCTAACTGCTGACTGTGTTAGATACATTAATACATTGGCAATGGGCAGAGGTGCTTTTAAATATGGGATCTTGCTGTGTAACTTGCCTTCAAAATGCTTTCACTCTCCCTTTCAAGTAATCTGTTCTCTCTTTTATCTGGATGAACTTTTGTTGGGAAAGCTGCAACATGAAGATCCAAAATGTTCAGGCCGAGGAAAACCTTGGCTAAGCTCCAGAGGGGGACAGGTTCTGAGGTCTGAGGCCTAGTAAAAAAGGGAGGGGGGCCAGAAAAAAGACGGATGGATGATAAAACGGAATGGAAAGGGAGGTGGAACAACGGAGAGAGGGATCGACAGAAGGAGAGGGAGGAAGGGGAGAAGGAGGCAGTGGGGAGGGAAAGAGAGTGAGGGGGAGGGAAGACTAAGGGGGGGAGGGAGGACAAAGAGGGGAGGGAGGACGAAGGAGGACAAAGTGGGAGAGAGGATGGGGTGGGAGGGCAAAGGGGAGGGGTAACGGGTGGGGAGGGAGGATGGGGTGGGAGGGCGATTGGGTGTGAGGGTTTGGGGAGGGAGGATGGGGTGGGAGGGGAAGGGAGGGTGAGGGAGGACGAAGGAGTGGAACAGGCAAGGGTGGGGGGAAACGAGAGCGCAGGGGTGAGTACAGGTAGAGGGTCCCACTTGGTTGGTCAATGGGAGGAATGAATCCAATTGGTGAGAGAGAGAGCAGTGGAAGGGAGTCAGGGGATGGCGAGGGAGGTTATTTGAAATTGGAGAACTCAGTGTTGAGTCCTCCAGGCTGTAGGTTGCCCAGGCGGAGGATGAGATGTTTCTCCAATTTGTGGTGTGGTTCATTGTGGCAATGCAGGAGGTCGAGGATGGTCATGTTGGAAAGGGAGTGGTTGGGAGGAATTGAACTGGGCGGTGACTGAGAGATCTGGTCAGTCCCTGGGGCCCGGCTGTGATGCTCGGAGAACCGTTCACTAAGTTTCCGTTGGGTCTCCCTGATGTAGAGAAACCCACATCGGGAGCACCTGATACTGGAAACACGGTTGGAGGAGAGGCAGGTGAACCTCTGTCTTCCCTAGAAGGAGGGTTTGGGGGCCCTGGAGCTGAGGGGGATGGGCTTGTAACAGCAGGTTTTGCATCTTTTCCGGTGGCAGGGGAACGTATCTGGGAGTTTGGAGGGTGAGAGTGGAACAAACCCATGGAGTGTCGAAGGGAACGGTCCTTGTGGAAGGCAGAGAGGGGAGGAAGGAAGGGGAAGGTGGTCTTGGTGGGAAAGCAAGTTCCTGATCCCAAAACAAATGGTCCCATTCATTCCAAGCTCTGGTCCTGGATTATACCGCTAATCATGGCGGGGTGGTGGGGTGACCATGGGACTGTTTTGACATTGGTACATGGTCGAGGGAGATACTCACTGCAGAATCCTCCCCATTTGCCTGGTCCTGGTTGTTATCTCAGGGTTCGGTTTATTCCAGTGATATTCAGGGAGAACTCTCAGGATTTGTTCGGGACAGATGGGGCCAGACGGGGCTGGGCAAGGACTGACTGGGGACCGATGGGTATAGGTGGGGACGGTTAGGGACTGGCGGGGGACAGGTGGGGACTGATTGGAGACAGGTGGGAACTGATTGGGGACTGGTGGGGACTGACTGGGGACAGGTGGGGAATGGTTGTGGACAGGTGGGAACTGATTGGGGACAGGTGGGGACTGATTGGGGACAGGTGGGGAAAGATTGGGGACAGAGGCAGAGATGTCTCCCGCCCTCCTTCACTCCCTTTCCTTACCCCTCCTTTACACACTTCCTTCCAACCAATCTCCTCCCCTCTCAACTTCCCCCTCTCCTGCCCATCTCCTTCCAGTCCTCTCTCCACCACACCCCTACCCCCTCCTTCCTCCCCTCTCCACCTCACCCCCATTCCCCCTTCCCCTTTCTCTCCACCTCTCCTCCCCTTCTCCTCACTCTTTCCAAACTCCCTCCTCCCTCTGCCCCCTCTCCTTCCCGTCCCCTTTCCTTTCCCCTCCTCTCCTTCTTCCCCTCTTGTTCCCCCATCTCCTCCCCATTCCAACCCCCTCCTGCCCTTCTCCTCACCCCACTTCTCCTTCACCCCATTTCTCCTTCACCGTTCCTTCCCCCACATTTCCTTCTCCCATGTCCTTTGCCCCCCTCTCCTTGCCCCTCCTCTCCTTCACCCCCCTTCCTCCCCTCTCCTTTCCCTCCTCTCCTTCCCCAAATCCTTCACCCTCCTCTCCTTCACCCCCTTCTTCCCCACCTCCTTCACCCTCCTCTCCTTCCCCATCTTTTTCACCCTCCTCTCCTTCCTCCCCATTCCTCCTCCCCTCCTTGCACTCCTCTCCAACCCCTCACCTCCTTCACACACACTCTCCTTCTTCAACTCCCCTACTCTTCCTCCTCCCCTCCCCCCTCACCCTCTGTCTGTCCCCCCTCCTATCCTCCCCTCTCCACTTCTCCCTCCTTCCTTCCCATGCTTCGCCCACTCTCCTCCTCTTCTCCTTCCCCCTCCTCTCCTTCCCCTTTCTCTCCTACCCACTCCCTCCGTCCCCACAATTCCTCCTCTCCTTACCACCCTTTTCTCCTACCCCCTCCTTTTCCATCCTCTCCTTTCCCTCTCTCCTTCCCACCCTCTACTTCACCCTTCCCCCTTCCCCCACTCCTTCCCACCCACTCATCTTCTCCTTTCCCCTTTCCTCCACTCCCACTCTCTCTTTCTCTCTCTCTCTGCCTCTCCCCTCCATTCCCCTTACATTCTCCCTTCTCAGATCCTACCAATTGCTTCCCCCCTACTCTGCCCCCTTCTCCTCTTTCCTTCACTCCTTCCATCCCTGCTCTCCTTCCGTCCTTCAATCCCTGTTCTCCTTCACTATCTCCTTCTCTCCCCTTCCACTCTCCATTCGCACTTCCTTCCCCGTCTCCTTCCCCCTCCACTCCGTCCTTCCCCCTCTTAACCCCTCTCCATCCCACCTTCCTTCCCCCTGTCCTTTCCCCAACTCTCCTTCCCCTCCAATCCTTCCCCCGCCATTCCGTACTCCTTGCGTTCCATCCCCGGCTCCAATTCTCCTTCCCTCCCTCTCCTTTCCCCCTTCAATCCCTTCCCCCATGCCTTCGCCCCCTCTCCTTTGCCTTTCAACTAATGCTGTTTCTTTCCTTGCAAGGGATAATGCTGCCTGCTTGAAGATTCAAAGAGTGAAACTTTGGGTTCAGGAGGCCTTTGAGCAAAAGCTTTCTCCAGACGGGACACGGTCCTGAGGGCCTGGTCTACAGGCTACTCCCCGTGGGGGCCCACGTGAGTTGTGTGTTTATTTACCCCGAGGTTTAACCTTCTGGGGGACACTGAGTTTTAATGGCCTCTGGTTAACTGGCTCCTGTCAGAATGCGGCCCTGTCATTTTTAAAACAGATTTGAACCTTGGGTAAAAATAACCGGGGCCTGGGATTTGACACAAACACATCAATCCCCAGTGTGTGTCTGACAGACAGGACTTCCCAAGGAAGGAATTAAAACCTTAAATGAGAAACTCGATCCAAAGACTTGTTCTAATATCAGAGTAATACAATTTGTGGGATCTTACTGTCTCTGAAATTACCTGCAGAGTGCCCTACAGAACAACAGTCTCTCCCCCCGAGGAGGAGATTTGATTTGGGAGTTGAAACTCGGACGATGAAGAGACAGACAGAATCCAAGCATTCTGCCATGAGGAATCATCAGACAAAAGCTGGAGCCAGAGAGAGAATAATCAGAAACCGTCCTGTCTCCTTGTTGTTCATTTACACACAGACACACAGACACAGACACACACACGGAAAAGAATTGTGGGGTTCAAGCTATCTCTGTGATTTTTTACCATAAGGGGCGAGCTCTGGGCTGGAGGGGGTGGGGAGACAAAGGGGCAGAATGGGGAAGAGAGGGAGTTGCTGCACAGTCGGATCCCATAGATGGTACTGCCTCTGGCAAACACTGCAGCTTTCATCTTCATTCCCGTGTTCCCTCTCTCCCTTTCCTACATCTTTCCTTCAATCCCCATCTCTCTCCATCCTTCCATATCTCCATCGTGTTCACGTTCCCCTGGAGATTCCCTTCCTACAATTCTCTGCCTCCTCACTGTTTAATCGTTTAATTTACTGCAATTATTTAATCATTCAGCCTTTCCCAATTTCTCTCTCGCTCTCCCTGGGCTTTTTCTCTCTCCCTCCGCCTGTCGTTTTTCTCTTTCTCGCTTTCAGTTTTCTCTCTCTCTGTGTCCTTCTGTCTCCCTCCCACCAGGTATTTGTTATTCTGCTTTCGGTCTTTCATTCTCTTTGTCTTGTTCTCTCACTGGGTTTTATTCTCACTACCATCCCCCCTTCACCACAACCTGTCCCTCACGCTCTCTCTCTCTCTTCTCCCCCCCCCCCCCCATTCCCCACTCCCTCCCTCTCCACCTGTCCCAGAGGGTGACTTGGACTCCGTGCCATGTGGGGGGTGGGAAGGCGATGGGTTGGGAAGGCGATGGAGTGGGAAGGCGATGGGGTGGGAAGGCGATGGGGGAGAAGGCGCGAGTGGGAAGGCGATGGGGTGGGAAGGGCGATGGAGTTGGGAAGGGCGATGGGGATGGAAGGGCGATGGGGGTGGGATGGGCGATGGGGTTGGGAAGGGCTTTGGGGGAGAAGGCGATTGGGGTGGGAAAGCGATGGGGGTGGGTAGGCAATGGGGTAGAAGGCAATGGGATAGAAGGCAATGGGGTAGAAGGAAATGGGGGGTGGGAAGGCGATGGGGTGAAGGCGATGGGGAGAATGTGCAGATGGAAAGGCGATGGGGGGTGGAAAGGCGATGGGGGGTGGGAAGGCGATGGGGGGTGGGAAGGCAATGGGGTGTGGGAAGGCAATGGGGGTATGGGAAGGCAATGGGGGTTGGGAAGGCAATGGGGGAGGGTGGGAAGGCAATGGGGAGGAGGGTGACGGGGTGGGGGAGGAGGGTGACGGGGGTGGGGGAGGAGGGTGACGGGGTGTGGGAGGAGGGTGATGGGCGGAGAAGAGTGACGGGGGGAGAAGGGTGACGGGGGAGAAGGGTGACGGGGGGAGAAGGGTGACGGGGGGAGAAGGGTGACGGGGGGAGAAGGGTGACGGGGGGAAGAAGGGTGACGGGGGGAAGAAGGGTGACGGGGGGAAGAAGGGTGACGGGGGGAGAAGGGTGATGGGGGGAGAAGGGTGACGGGGAGGGAAGGCGACGGGAGGGGGAAGGTGATAGCGGGGTAAGCATGGGTGTGTACGAGCAGGGAAGAGAATAGTGTGTGTAAGAGGGAGCATGAAGAATGAAAGCAAAAATAGAGCATAGCAGGGTCTGAGTGATGTTTGTGAGGGAGGCCACACATACGAGTGGAATAAATTAACAGCAGATATCTCAGAGATCTGCAGTGACGAAGCTCTCATTTGACCACAACTAGAAGAAATAACAATAATCTCTCACAGAGAGTTAAAATACTCATTATTAATGGTAGCGCAGGTTGGACATTGGCAAAGAGATTGTCATGGAGGACAGGGATTCAGATCCACAGTGAAGAGATCGCACCAGGGCCTAACCAATGAACCACAGCAAAGCAAGTTAACTATTGAATTATAGATGAAAGCTCAAAAATATTCACCTCTGAATCAATGTCGTTGTACTTCAATGTAAACTCTCTAGCTGGAGCTTGGAGCTGAGAGGTTAGCACAGAACGTGCATCAGAGAAACGGTTCAGTTTTCATTCCTTCCACTACTCTGCAAAATGAGATGACAAAAGAAACATGTTGAGAGACATTCAGAATATACAAATGTATCTCTTGGCTTGAGTATTAAACATCCACCTGTTAAAGGTATTTCCAAAATCGACCACCATCAGTTCAGGACGGGAATTTATAAAATGATTTGAGAGATCTAGTATTTTAATGACAAGATTATGTTGTAGAGATGATTTGAGAGATGCATCCAATTTTAAGATGTTTTTCTAACCGCCAATTTTGTTCTTCCAAAGATTATTTGGATAGCAGAAGATTGGAATTCAGGAAAGAGAAAATTATTAATGAACAGATTCAATCTTCTGTGTGAATCTCCTCAATGGCGGAGTAGCTACCCAGCATTCTCCACGGGGATGAATACTCTCTATACTCACTACAGGGAGGGCGGTGCAGCCGCAGTGCTGTGTTTGGCTCCGTGTGAAATGGCGAGACGCGCTTTTCCAGACGGTAAGGCTGCAGAAGCTGGAGAGAGGGATTCAGACCGAGAATAAACCCTTCCAGCGAGAAGCGAAAACCTTTAAAATAACTTGTGGCTAAGTGTTTTACAGTTCCGAGGTGAACAGCCGCCATCTTGGCCGGAAATGTGGACGTATGCGCAGAGGGATGCGTGTCGTCACTGGGCGGGGCCTAAGGGAGATTCATGCAGATGCTGAAAATCTGAGACGAGAGTCATAGAGATGTACAGCATGGAAACAGAACCTTCGGTCCAGCCCATTCATACCGACCAGATATCCCAACCCAATCTAGTCCCACCTGCCAGCAACCGGCCCATATCCCTCCAAACCCTTCCTATTCATACACCCATCCAAATGTCTTTTAAATGTTGCAATTGTACCAGCCTCCACCACTTCCTCTGGCAGCTCATTCCATACATGTACCACTCTGTGCGTGAAAGAATTGCCCCTTGGGTCTCTTTTATATATTTGCCCTCCCACCCTAAACCTCTGCCCTCTAGTTCTGGACTGCCCCACCCCAGGGAAAAAAAACTTAGTCTATTTATCCTTTTCATGCCTCTAATGATTTTGGAAAACCTCCGTAAGGTCACCGCTCAACCTCCGTCACTCCAGGGAAAACAGCCCCAGCCTGTTCAGCTTCTCCATGTAGCTCAAATCCTCCAATCCTGGCAACATCTTTGTAAATCTTTTTGAACCCGTTCAAGTTTCGCAACATCTTTCCAATAGGAAGAGACCAGAATTGCACACAATATTCCAACAGTCGCCTAACTCATGTCATCTTCAGCTGCAACATGACCTCCCAACTCCTGTACTCAATACTCTGACCGATAAAGGAAAGCATACCAAACGCCTTCTTCACTATCCTATTGACCTGCGACTCCACTTTCAAGGAGCTATGAACCTGCACTCCAAGGTCTCTTTGTTCATCAACACTCCCTTGGACCTTATCATTAAGTGTATAAGTCCATCTAAGATTTGTTTTCCCAAAATCCAGAACCTTGCATTTTTCTGAATTAAACTCCATCTGCTATTTCTCAGCCCATTGGCCCACCTGGTCAAGATCCTGTTGTAATCTGAGGTAACTTTCTTCTCTGTCCACTACACCTCCAATTTTGGTGTCATCTGCAAACTTACTAACTGTACCTCTTATGCTCACATCCAAATCAAATCAGAAAGTGCTGGAGGAAGTGACCAGGTCTGGCAGGAGATAAGGACAGAGAAGCAGAGTGAACCATTCCAGTCCTGTGTGCATCTCCTTCAGAACCCATTGCCCGGGTGGTGCAGTGTCCTGGGCGATAGCTTTATAGCAGCTTCACCCTCAGGTGATCTTTGAAACAAAAGCAGTCTACTTGAATCCCTGGATATTTCTGCAGGTAACATTTTTAACCAACCTATTCAGACGTGCCATGTCCCACTTGTGAAATAGGTGGGCCTTGAGAAGCCAGGCCTTGTTAGTTC
Source organism: Chiloscyllium plagiosum (assembly GCF_037043375.1). Classification (NCBI taxonomy): domain Eukaryota; kingdom Metazoa; phylum Chordata; class Chondrichthyes; order Orectolobiformes; family Hemiscylliidae; genus Chiloscyllium; species Chiloscyllium plagiosum. Next base: position 36,305,058 of record NW_028270185.1, on the reverse strand, counting down.
GAGGGGAGTTCCTCAGGGTGGAGTCTCAGAGTCAACCAACTTCAGCTGCTTTGTCAATAAATTTCCCTTCAGAAGCAGGGTTGTTGGTTGACAATTGGACAATATTCAGCATCATTTTCAACTGCTCAGATACTGATGTAGTGCATATCCATATGTTCAGGTTGTAAGTTTGCTCGCTGAGATGGTAGGTTTGTTCTAATTGAGAACAATCTTACAACCTGAACCTCAACGTAGCTAAAAAACCGCATATCCATATGTAGCAAGACCTGGCCAGGATCTAAAATCTGCACAAGTGGCAAGTACCAGCCGTATCACATCAGTGTCTGGCAAAGCCTATCTTGAACAAGAGAATATCCGAGTATCCCTTGTTGACAATCCACAACAATATCATTGTTGAATCCTCCATGAGCAGCATTCCGGGGGTGTAATATTGACCAGAAACTGAACAGGACTAACTATATAACTACAGTTGATACAAGATCAGGGCAGATGCAAAACGTCTTGCAGCGCTCAACTCACCTCCTGACTGCCCACCTTACAAGACGTAAGTCAGGTGTGATACAGAATCCTCCCCACTTGACTGGTTGAATGCTGCTTCAGCGACACAAGAACCTTGTCAACATGTGGGACAAAACAGCACTCTTAATTGCCAACAACCTTCATCATTGTCTTTCTTCCCCATTGCTGTACAGTAGCAGCAAAGGGGATTATCTCTTGTGTAACATCCTTCTGGATATGGGATAGTGCTGTCCACCAGTTGGCAAGGTACATCCCACAACAGATGTGCACCTCAGGACACACATTGTCTCATGTATGTTGGAACAACAACCTGATTTATTCAGGAAGGTTCCTTTTGTCTTTTGATGGGGCTTTTTGCATCTTTTGATATGATTGGATCATTTGTTTGGGAGGAGGTATAGAGTAGAGGGAGGATGTCTTTCTGAAATTGGATTTGTTTGTTCTGAGTTTTTACTCTGTATGCACCACGATAATATTTGAAAATCATTTCACAGAGAAATAGACTGAAAGAATTGAAGATTAGTTAGTCAAATCAAACATGACATAAAGATCCATCAGAGTCACTTGATTCATTTGGACATAAAGTGAAGGTGTTTATCTGGTATGTCTGGAAGCAAAGATTTCAAAAAAAATTGTGAGGAGTAAAGTGCAAACACACATACGCACACAGACGCACACACTGACAGAGATGCACACAGACACACACACACAACAGTGTGTGTTCCACTGAACAGACTGCAGAAATTATTTATCATTATCCAGTTAACATTCTTTAAAAGTCCACAGACAGAGAAGCCATAAATATGTTGTGTTTATGGGAAAGGATTCAACACATTATCCAACTTGGAGATATGTGAGGAGATCAGCACCATGGAAATATCTGGATTGTGAGAAGGATTGCAAATCCCCAGACCAGCTGGAGACTCATCAAAACAGACATTCTGTGGAGAGATAGTTCATCTGTTCTATGTGTGGGAAGGGATTTACTCAGTCATCCAGCTTCATGTAACACCAGTGGGTTCACACTGACAAGAGACCTTTCCCCGACTGTGGGGGGAAAAAAACTGTAAGATGTGTAAAGGTCTTAAATTCAATGGTCATAATTTCACACCTTAACCTCCTTCCACCTATTGCATTCCCAACGCCACTCCCCCAAGTCCCTCCTCCCTACCTTTTATCTTAGCCTGCTTGGCACACTAATCTCCTTCCTGAAGAAGGTCTTATGACGGGAACGTCGATTCTCCTGTTCCTTTGATGCTGCCTGACCTGCTGCGCTTTTCCAGCAACACATTTTTCAGCTCTGAACTCCGGCATCTGCAGTCCTCACTTTCTGCTCGTTGATTTTAACCTACTGCGAATCCTCTTGCAAGGATGCCTTCCTTGGAGAAGCTCTCCTCCTCCCTCTACAAGGATCTCAGCAAGTCCCTCTCTAACTGCACCCCCCCCCAGATCATCTCCTCTGCCCTGAAGCTCTTCAGCCAGGTCCTCAATCAGCAACACCACGCCTGGAGTAAGAACGCCTCATCTTCCGCCTAGGAACCCTCCAACCACAAGGGATGAATGCAGATTTCTCAAGCTTCTTCATTTTCCCTCCCCCGGCCTTATCTCAGTCCCAACCCTCAGACTCAGCACCGCCTTCTTGACCTGCAATCTTCTTCCCAACCTCTCCGCCCCACCCCCTCTCCGGCCTAACACCCTCACCTTAACCTCCTTCCACCTATCGCATTCCCAACGCCACTCCCCCAAGTCCCTCCTCCCTACCTTTTATCTTAGCCTGCTTGGCACACTAATCTCCTTCCTGAAGAAGGGCTTATGACCGAAACGTCGATTCTCCTGTTCCTTTGATGCTGCCTGACCTGCTGCGCTTTTCCAGCAACAAATGTTTCAGCCATAATTTAACATCAACCTGTTCCCATGGGGGAGAAGGTATTCAGCTGTTCCATGTGTGGGAAGGTATTAACTTGGGGATCCAGCCTAATGTCAGACAAACGCCTTCATCATCGGGAGAGAAGTGTTGTCTTCTCTGTTTGGCAAGGAATAAACTTCCCAGTTCAGCCTAATGTCAACCGTTGAGTTGACACTGGAGAGAGACCAATCATCTGCTCTGTGTGTGAGAAGGGATTTATTAAATCGGCAAAGCTTCAAATACATGAGCGTGGCCATACTGGAGAGAGAGAGAGAGAGAGAGAGAGAGAGAGAAACTGTACGCCTGCACGGATGTAGGAAGGGATTCATTTAGTCATCTGTACTCAGTGAGCACCAGCACATTCACACCTTTTACCTGCTCCTTGTGTGGGAAGCGGTTCACTCGGTTCTCCAACCTCAGCAGCTATGGCTTTGTTCACATCAATGAGAGAACATGTAAATGCTCAGACTGTGAGAAGAGCTTTATGAGTAGCAATGATTTGACGAAACATCAACGAACACATTGTGGGAAGAGGCTGTTAACCTGCACTGTATGTAGCAAGGGATTCAATTATTCATCCCCACATGTGACACTCCAGTTAGGGGGGATCAGTTTAGCTAAGTTGGCTGCATTGTTGGTTTACAGAGGGGTGTGATGCAAACAGCGTGGTTTCAATTCCCATTACCAGTTTGAGGTTACCATGAAGGACTCTTCTTCTCAAATTCTTCGTTTGCCTGAGGTCTGGGCCCTCTGGTCAAATCATCATGAGTTGCTTCTCTCTGTAATGAAGAGAGCAGCCCCTGTGGTCTGGTAAGACTATGGTGACACACACATTCCAGTGGGGTAACGTGATCGTATTCTGCTGTTATTGCATCCAGAACTGGACTATGTTTATTTGGTCAGTAATAGTTTACTTCATTGGATGTGAATTATCTCTTTAACTTAACTGGTGTTTAATTGTTCAGGTATCAATCACATCAAAAACACAGTTTTTCCCCCTGATTTCTCTCCGGTGAGATGAGATCGATAGATATCAATTTCCTGCACTGTATTGGGATCTCATATTCATTGCAAAGGCTTGATTTGTATTTATAAATGTATTTTCACACATTCAGGATTTCTGAATATGCTTCATAGCAACTGAAGTCCTTGTGCGGTGCAGTCACTGTTGTGGGAGCTAAAGCACTGTACATCTCTGCGGTTCTATTTAGGGCTCTGCTTCCCTGTACCAATTCTCCCATTTACCAATCCCGTACAAATCCGGGAACTGCACCAACTCACCCATTGAGGTTATCCTGCCCCAGTCCTCCCACTTAGAATTTAATGAGTTCTCCAATTATTGTTGCCCTGCACCAATTCCTTCCATTTAGTTGTTCCCTGACACACATCTTCAGCGTACGGTTGCCCTGCAGATTTGTTTTTCATTCAGTAATGCACTGAATTGAGTCTCCAATTTACTAATACTTTTTATTGAATCCCTGGCCCGTATTCCCCAATTTAAACATGTTCTGCTCCAATTTTCCAATATATTGGCACTCCCACCAATTTTTTAATTAATGGCACTGTGCACCGAATCTCCCATTTATTGATTCCCACCAAACCTCCCATTTACTCATACCCTGTACTAATTCTTCCATTTACTGATGCCCGAGCCCGATTCTAACATTTAAGGGTGCGCAACTCTAATTCTCCCATTTACTGTTGTCACGCACTAATTCTCTAATTTAGCTCCACTGTGGACCAGGTTCTCATTTACTGATGGCCCGCACGAATTCTCCAATTCAGTGTTGCTTAGCACCATTTCCCCCAATCACTGACGTCCTGAACAAGTTCTCCACTCAGTTTTGCCTTTCACCAATTCTCATATTGACTGATGCCTTCGCCCAAATTTCACCAAATCTCCCATTTATTTATATCCCTGTACTAATTCTTCTATTTACTGATTCTACCATTTAAGGGTGCGCTACTCTAATTCTCCCATTCACTGTTGTCATGCACCAATTCTCTGTTGTCATGCACCAATATAGCTCCACTGTGCACCAGATCTCTCATTTACTGATACCCCACACCAGTTCTCCAAATTAGTGTTGCTTAACACCATTGCCCCCCAATTACTGATGTCCTGAATGAGTTCTCCACTCAGTTGTGCCTTATACCAGTTCTCAGATTGACTGATGCCCTCGCCCAATTTAAGAGAGCCCTACTCTAAATCTCCCAAAAGGTAATGTCTTGCCCCAATTCTCCCATTAGTGCTGAACGGCACTAATGCACCCATTATCTGATGCCCTGCTGCCCTAAAATTCTCACATTTTGATAAGCCCTTTTACAATTTTTGCATTTCGTAGTTTCTTGCAATGATTTTCCAGTTTAGTGGAGAACTGCCAGAATTCTTAAATTTAGGCGTGGACAAGTTGGACGAAAGGGTCTGTTTCCGTCCTGTACATCTCTAAGTCTGTAATTAGTGCTCCACTTCCCTGCACCAATTCTCCCATTTACCAATCCTGCACTAATTCGGGAATTTCACTAACTCTCCCATTGAGGTTATCCTGCCCCAGTCCTCCCACTTAGAATTTAATGGCACCGACATGAATTCTCCAATTATTGTTTCCCTGCATCAATTCCTTCCATTTAATTGTTCCCTGACACACATCTTCCACGTACGGGTGCTCTGCTGAATTGTTTTCATTTAGTGATGGACTGAACTGAATCTCCAATTTATCAATGCTTGCAACATTTCTTCTTTTTATTGATTCCTTGGCCCCTATTTCCCAATTTAGACACGCTCTGCTCCAATTTGCCAATATATTGGCACTCCCAGCAATTTTCTAATTAACTGCACTGTGCACCAGATCTCCCATTTATTGTTTACATCAAATCACCCATTTACTCATATCCCTGTACTAATTCTTCCATTTACTGATGCCCGAGCCCGATTCTACCAATTAAGGGTGCGCTACTCTAATTCTCCCATTTACTGTTGCCATGCACCAATTGTTTAATTTAGCTCCACAGTACTCCAAGTCTCTCATTTACTGATGGCCCGCACCAATTCTCCAATTCATCGTCACATAGCACCATTTCCCCCAAGCAATGTGCACTAGTTCTTCCATTCAGTATTTCCCTGCAACAATTCTCCCATTTAGTCGTCCGCTGACAGAATTATCTATTCTTGTTCTGCTCCAGGTATATTCCAAGTGTAAACAGCACCAGTGCCAAACTTTTGTAATCAGGAATAGATTCTTGTTGTACTTTTGAGACTGGTGTCATAATTTCAAATTTGTACGTTGCGGCAGTAGAATTACCATTTGGGTAGAGAACTGGCTCGAAGGTAGAAGACAGAGGGTGGTGGGGGAGGGTTGCTTTTCAGACTGGCGGCCTGTGACCAGCGATGTGCCACAAGGATCGGTGCTGGGTCCATTGTTGTTTTGTCATTTATATCAATGATTTGAATGTGACCATAGGATGAATGGTAAGTTTGCAGATGACAGTAAAATTGGAGGTGTGGAGGACAGTGAAGATGGTTACCGCAGAGGACAACGGGATCTTGATCAGATGGGCCAATGGGCTGAGGAGTGGCAGATGGAGATTAATTTCGATAAATGGGAGGTGCTGCATTTTGGAAAGGCAAAAGAGAGCAGGATATATACATTGAATGACAAGGTACTAGGGATGTTGCTAAACACATAGACCTGGAGTGCAGCTTTATAGATCGTTGAAGGTGGACTAATATTTCGTTAGGATACTGAAGAAGGCGTTTTTCATTTTTGCCTTTATTGCTCAGTTAATTGTGGAAAGGTGTTGGGAGGTCATGTTGAGGTATTGGTTGACCACTTTTGGTATATAGTGTGTAATTCTGAACTCCCTCCTATAAGAAGGGTGTCGTGAATCTTGAGAGGGTTCAGAAAACATTTACAAGGATGTTGCCAAGGTTGGACCGTTTGTGCTGAAGGGTAAGACTGTCTAGGTTGAGGCTATTATCCCTGGAGCATCAGTGGCTGAGTGTTAACCTCACAGAGGTTCACAAAATCATGAAGGAACTCAATAGGGTGAAAAGGCAAGGTGATTTCCATGTGGTGCGGAAGTCCAGAAGCAGATGGCATATGTTAAAGTTGACAGGGGAAACTAAAAGGGACCGAAGAGGAACATTTTTCACGCAGAGGGCACTGTGTGCATGAGCCGCCAGAGGACGTAGTGGAGGCTGGTACAATTAGAACATTTAAAAGGCATCTGGGTGGGTGTATGAATTAAAAAGGGTTCAGAGGAACATGGGCCAAATTCTGACAAATAGGATGAGATTGACATCGGATATCAGTTTGGCATGGATGTGTTGGACTGAATGATTTGTTTCTGAGCTTATATTACTCTGTGTGGATTGAGTTCCCGATTGTATATTTGACTGAACAGCCAACCCGCAGCACAATGACAAGCTCTTTCCGACCCACGGCCCTCCTTCTCACTGAATGCAGACTATCACCAGAAGCAGAATCGAATCCGGGTCAACTGCTTGGAAGGCAGCTATGCTCACCACTATCCCCACCATCACCCTGCTAGCAGTTCCCTCCCCATTCCCAAACACACTTAACAAGGCCGTGATCATCACCAACTGGATTGGGGTTGAAATCCAAACAAGAAATTACTGGGGAAGCCCAGCAGGTCTGACAGCACCTGAATCAGAAGCCTTCAGTTCTGCAGAACAATCACTGGATCCGAAAGGTTCCCTCCCCACAGATGCTGCCAGACCTGCTGACTTTCACCAGCAATTTCTGTGCTGTCTCTCAGATCTGCAGCATCTGCAGTTCTTTGTTGGAAACAAAGCAAACGTTGAGTCACCAAAGGGGATATTGGGTCAGGTGATAGTCTCCCTCATCCATAGAGGCAGATGGGAAGGAGCATGGAATCATAGAATCCCCACAGTGTGGAAACCGGCCATTCGGCCCATCATGCATCCCACCAGGACTCACCCCCGCTACTCTCTCCCTGTAACCCCGCATTTCCCATGGCGAATCCACCTAATCTACACAACCATGGACACTATGGACTATTTAGCATGGCCAACCCACCCTAACCTGCACATCATTGGATTGTGGGAGGAAACCGGAGCACCCGGTGAAACCCACACAGACACGGGGAGAATTTGCAAACCCCACACTGACAGTCTTCAATCAGATAGGGATCTGGATAATTGGAGAGGTTTCGAGAGGGAATCCAGACGGTTAGACTGGTATGTGAATGATGAGCCGATCAGCCTGATCTCAGTGCAGGTAAAAACTCTACAGTAACATGACTCCCTACATGCAGCATTCACCACAGTTTGTATTTTGTTTTATCCGTCCTGTTATTGATCTTATTCTGAATGAAATGGATGGAGTGAGGTTGTTTGTGCATTCAATCAGAAACTGTGTATTAGTGGATCAGGAGCATCATGCCCAATAACAACAGGGGGAGGGCGGATTGAATTCCTGTCCCTTACAGACCCCATTGCAACATTCCATTTCTTCATGGATTTCATTTGGTTTAAGATGTTTTATTGTTAATACAATCACAATATATTGATGCCCTTCTGTGCATGTTATGAATTTGGACAGAGCGATCCCTCTTTTCTCTGTAAACAAACGGAACATCAAGGAGTCGGATGGGAATGTATCCTCTCACAGAAACAGGAACAGGGAGATGTCATTCTCTCTGATATAAACACAGGCCATGCTGAGAAATCTGATAAGGTCAGGCAACATCTATAGGGAGAAGGGAAAGTTTAACCCGTGTGTTATGAGGGTGAGGGGATTCAGCAGAGCGAAAGGAAGTTAGAAAAGTAATGATTTCTGAGCAATTGCAATGGGGGTAACGCTGAAGAAAGAATGAGATAGTTTGTAATAGGGTGGATGCTGCAGAGGTTTAATGATAAACGGTTTCATGGAACCAAATCTAATGGGATTGGGAGTTGGTTCAGTAAACAACTAACAGCTCAGGAAAATATAGCAGGAGGAGACTATACAGACTCTTTAAACTGTTCAGTCTGTTCTGGCAGTCAATCCAATCAGAGCTGGTTTGCGATTTCAAATCTGGTTTCCTATCCACATCCCAAATCCTGTGACTCCCTGAGACACCGGCAATCTGTCTATTCCAATCTGATCCCCACTCAGTGAGGGGGCATCCACAGTCCTCAGCGAGAGAGAATATTATAGACTCAGAGGCCTTAGAGTGAAGCGCTGTCTCATCAGCTCAGTTCCAAATAACCTGCTCCTTACCCTGAGAGGGGGTCAATCAAACCCGAATGAACTGCGGATGCTGTAACATTAACGCTGATTTCTCTGCACAGATGCTACCTGACCTGCTGAGCTTTTCCAGCAACTCCTGAGACTGTGTTCTTGCATTTTAGATTCCCAGACCCACAGGATTAATTTCTCAGCATCTGCCCTCTCAAGCCTCATCACAATCTGATACATTCAAATGTAATCGCCTTTCAATTATCTAGAATATAGACCCAATTTATTCAGATGCTCAGCACTGGAGCACACGAGTCCCAAATACTGAACTTTATTTTGTGATTCATTAATGTGTCTGGTTCATTGCCGCTGGGTCACCACGGATTGCTCAGATATAATTGCTCTGGTGAAGGTGACGGTGAGGTATTGCCTTGAAGGGCTGCCATTCATTTGCTGCAGATAAACCCACAATGATGTAAGGGAGGGAGTTCCAGGATTTCCAACCAATGGCACTTGTGGGACTGAGATGTATTTCCCTGCCAGGGTGGGGAGTGGCTTGATGTGGAATTGTCAACTGGTGGTGTTCCCGTGTATCTGCTGTGTTCAGCATTCCACATGATTGTGACGTGGGTCTGGAAGCTGCTCTGGAAGGAACCTTGGGGAATTTCTCCAGTACATCTGTCTATGGTACACACTGCTGCCACTGAGTGTCGGTGGTGGAGACAGGGGTTGTTTGTGGCTGTGGTGCTGAGCAAGCTGCACTGAAAATTTATTCCATCTAATTATGGAGAACACAACTACTCTCCATCATCATTAATCCATTTCACAGACAGACAACCAGTGATTACACGGATCTGTTTTACCAGTCTGTTTATTGTACAAATGACCATGAGATTGTAAAGAGATTCCCCTCTTCCCTGACAATGGGCTAAGGGACATCCCGCGACTGTTGCACTTTCTCATGGACATTCCATCTGTAAAAGCTAGGAATGAGCTGATGGGGCACAGACTGTGTTACAGATGGTAAAGCTCAGAGCACTCTCACTCACTGCACACAGATTCTGTCTGTCTTTTTGCACGTGTCTCTCTGAATGTGTGTGCGCATTATCGTGTGTGTTTCTGTCTCTGCGTTTCATTCTGTGTCTACCCATCTATCTCTGTTTGACTATCTGTGTCTTTTTGATTACGTGTGTGTCTCATTGTGTGTATTCGTGAGTGTCTCCATTTTTATGTATCTCTGTGTCCGTATCTCTGTGCAGCGGGCTCCCTGTTGTTTTGGGAACGTTATGTATTGAAATGTGGCTTCAACCCGCCTCTATCTGTATCTCTGTCTATTTCTCTTATGTTTAAAGTGACACAATGCTTGTGGTCATGTTGATGCGTGTTTGTGTGTGTGTGTGTGTGTGTGTGTCTGTGTGTGTGTGACAGTTGTCAATACATATAGATACTCAGAGACACATACACAGAGATGTGCAGAAAAACATACAGCAGCACATAGAGAGACACACATACAAATACAATCTCACAGGCATACACACACAAACACACAGACAGATATTGATGGAGACAGCAAAAGTGAATACACTAAGAGATTCCTTGTTCCTAAAACTAAATGAGAAATTAATAGATTTTTAAGGAATATTTGATTTTACTCGAAAGTTGTCCATGATTTTAGCAGGAAGGCTGTGCCTTTAACAAATTTGTGATGGAAATAAGAAAAAGTGGCGAAGTTACCAGAGTGCGAGGTTACCTTTGAAAGGTGAAAGCAATTTGAATCAATGAACCACTTTTGGCCATCCCTGAGTTTTCCAGTCTTATCAAAATGGCAGCTGATGCTGGTGAATTGGGGCGAAGTGCTGTCTTGTTCCAGGATGATGAGTTAGGAATTGTGAAGACTGGAGGATGCTGCTATTAGAAACAATACCACGCATTGGAAAAGTACTCTCCCATAGGAAAGGGGGCTTTGGGATGACTGTTGGCTCTTTAGTACTTTGAAGTCTATCCAACAAAGAACAATGAAATACTAAATTACACAGATTGTAATCTACTGGCCTTCTTTAAAAATGTTCAAATAAACAATGCAAGACTATTCCGATCGAATCTTTTGTTGTCACCATTTTATGATAACGTCATACACATTACTGGATAACTTAATGGGAATTCAGATGGATTGTCCCAAGAGGAGATGTTGGAATATGTGAAAGATTTAAGGAATGCTATGATTGCATAACATTGCAAGAAAGGAGAAAGAATAGTTTTTGTAAATTTTGTGCATTATGTATTTTGCAAGTAAATGCGTTTTTGAAATGGCTTTTTAGTTTTCTCAGGGCGACTGCAAATCAAAGAATTTTTTTTCAAAAGTCTTCTGTTTAATTTGGACAAAAATGTGAAAACAGTGACCTTACAAACAGCCGATTATTGGAAGATTGCTGCACGGTTTGACAGCAATTCACCTGAGAGTGACCCATTGATTGAAGTCTGGTTGGAGGTGAACGGAGTTATTCACAGATGGAACTTTGGTTTGAAACAAAATGCAAATTGATAATTGGCCACTAGTTCACCAATGACAAAGGCTGCCTGCCTGCTAACAGTGATGTGATTGGTTCTCAGGCAGCTAAACAGCTTGGGACCCTGAACAAGATACAGAGAAGTCTTCAGCTGCTCAAGAGCGCTTTCTGTTCTCTGCAGTAAAAAGGCAGTTTAATCCTGAAGAAACCTAGTTTATTTTTGTTTCAGCTGTTCCTATGCGCTCTGCCTTTTAATAAGTGTGTTAGGGACTGTCTGTAAGTATTACCCAGTTCTTCTGCCTCTTTTAAATCAATGAGAGCCCAAAATATGCATTGCATAAATTTAGCAAAGCTCTAAAAGAAGTACATTCAAAAGATGTGACAACGAAGAAATGGAGGGGCTGGGGAAACAGATGAATGGGAAGGTTATGACATGGAGCCAGTTATCAAACCTTGTTAAATGAAGAGTGCAGGAGTGCATTCACTGGGTAAATCTAAAAGTAAGTTGGTGAAGGCTTAGGCGGCACGGTGGCACAGTGGTTAGCACTGCTGCCTCACAGCGCCTGAGACCCGGGTTCAATTCCCGCCTCAGGCGACTGACTGTGTGGAGTTTGCACGTTCTCCCCGTGCCTGCGTGGGTTTCCTCCGGGTGCTCCGGTTTCCTCCCACAGTCCAAAAGATGTGCAGGGTCAGGTGAATTGGCCATGCTAAATTGCCCGTAGTGTTAGGTAAGGGGTAAAATGTAGGGGTATGGGTGGGTTTCGCTTCGGCGGGTCGGTGCGGACTTGTTGGGCCGAAGGGCCTGTTTCCACACTGTAATCTAATCTAATCTAATCTAATCTAAAAAGGCTCAAAGCAGAAATTATTGTATGCCAGAAACCATGAACAGCAACAGATAGACAAGGCTAAGTGACTCCTGCACCCATGGATCAGGCATAAGCTCTGCAGTCCTGCCACATCCCATCCTGAATGATGGGGGACAATTTAATACATCATTGTTTTCACTTGAATGTCGAAACTGAGGGTGATCTAATAGCTCCTTACCAACGTCTGACAGGCATGGATATAATGGACAGTCGAAGTATTTTACCCAGGCTACAGGAGACTAGACCAGACTCAAACCTATTGGTGAGGAGCTTTGATTTTACTTGATAATTGATTATGATATATACCGAGACACAGTGAAAAGTATTGTTGTGCGTGATATCCAGTACAAATCATGCCTTATATCAGGACATCGGGTTCATATAGTGCTGTGTCCATAAAACATGTGTAAAGAAGGATGAACTCTAATATATGACAGGTCCAGTCATACGTCTGATAACAGCAGGGAAGAAACGGCTCCTGAAACTATTGGTACATGCTCACAAACATTTGTACCTTCTGTCCAATGGAAGAGGGTGGAAGAGAGTTATGCAGGAGTGGGAGGGGCCTTTGATTATGATTGCTGCTTTCTTGAAGCAGTGGGAAGTCGAGACCGAGTCAGAAGAAAGGAAATGTGATTTTGGATTATGGACTGGGTTGGGTTCATGCCACTCTGTTATTTCTTGCAGTACGGGCAGAGCAGGTACCATACCATCTGGATAGGATACTTTCTACAGTGCAATATAAAAATTGGTCAGAATCATTGCTGAAATGCTAAATTTCCTTCATCTTCTGAGGAAGTAGGGGCATTGATGAGCTTTCGTGGCTGTCGAGTTGACATGGGTAGACTGATTGCTGGTAATATTAATTCCTCAGAACTTGAAGCTCTCAATCACCTCCACCTCAGCACCAATGACAGAGACCAGGGTATGTCCTTCAGTCCACTTCCTGAAGTCAATGACCAGTTCCTTTGTCTTGCTGACGTTGAGGGAGATTGTTGTCTTTACAACATGCCACTGAGCTCTCTTTCCTGTACTCTGTCTCACAGTTGCTTGAGATCCTACCCACTATGGTGGTGTCATTACTAATCTGTGAATGGAGTTGAAGCTTAATTTGGCCATACAGTCATGAGAGGGTAAGAAATATAGAAGGGGAATGAGCACACAGCCTTGCAGTGCACCAGTATTGCGGATTATCATAGAGGACGTGTTCTCAACCATCCTTATTGATTCTGATCTGCAGGTCAGAAAGTTGAGGATCCAGTTGCAGAGGTGAGGAAAGAGTCCCAGGGCTCAGACTGTGTCGATGGCATTATGGTGATCAAGGCAGAGCTAAAGTCAATACCTCGGAGTCTGACGTCGGTGTCCTTGTTATCCAGACGTTCCAGGGATGAGTGAAGGGGAGGAAGATGGCATCTGTATGGATCTATTGCAATGGGAGGTGCATTATAGTGGACCAAGGCATTCTGGGAGGCTGGAGTTAATGTGTGCAATTCCTAACCTCTCAAAGCACTTCATAGATGAGTTCAGCCATGACTGTATTAAATATCGGAGCAGACCCGATGGGCCGAATTCCTGACTCCAGCTCCTTTTTCTTGTGTTTGTTTGTTCCTTACAGCACAGAGGGAGACATGTTAATGAATGGCCCTGGCAGTCAATGAAGATTCAAATAAACAAAGTGCGTCAGTGGGACACTTGGTAAATGCCTGTTTTCTGGATAAGGTGCGAATAATTTCACGCCAAAACTCTGACAGATTCTGAACAAGGCCATGTACCTACAATTCAGTAGCAGTCCTGTCATGTGATCTTTTGTGTATTCCTACCGTTTTTAATGGTTGAAGTTTGGAAAGTAGGACAGACTGCTGACATTTTTAATTATCTCAGGGCACTGACTTTAAACAGATTCTTGAATCCACATCTTAAGCAATTGAAACTTTGTAACATAGTTCTCCATATCCTGCTTTTGCAGTTTAATTTCTAAATTAACATGTCTACAATGCCGGAATGTATGAATGGAAAAGGCTTTTCATTCATTTGCCCCTTTCCTGTGCTGACTGAATTCCAAACTCAAACTGAAGCCTTCTCTGTTCCTGCACCCAGATTAACATTGTACCATTTAGTTTAGATTGTCCTCCTCTAACATCCAAAATACGTCGGTTCACATCTCGCTTTATTTCATCTGCAGGAGGCCGAGAGATGGTAATGTACAAAGTGTAAGGTGTGTTTTAATCTGCAAAGCAGAACAAATGTTTTCAGAAGTGTCAGTCAGTTAGCCATTTTAGGTTTGTTCAAAGCAGCCATTTCATGTCAGCACAGCACTGACAGTGACTTTATAAACAGGGAAAGGGAAGAACGAGTGGGGACTTGGGAGTCCATGTGCAAATGAATGCAGCGTAGATTCACAGAACTATAGCTGGACAGCACGGGTTCAATGTCCAGGGAAATGACACAAGCCCAGTATGGTGTCACTAGAATTTAGAAAATCTAAAATGATATAAGTTTGAGAGGTAGTGACAAAAACAGCTGGGTTAGATCGGGAGAAAAATATTTTCTTTGCTTCTGGAGGCTCATTGTCTAGTAACCTAATAATAGACTGGAACCCTTTGGAAACTCAGGCCGTGTTCAGCGTGAGGTTAGGTTTTGTTTAAATCATCCGATACTGACCCCATCAAACTCACACAGAAAAAAGGGTCTGCATGGGATAAGGTACAGAATATAGCTTCCTCTACACTGTCCCCATCAACCAATTCCAGGACAGGTATAGTATGGAGTTAGATGAGGAGCAAAACTGCCTTTACATCTCGCCCATGAAACCCTTTTAGGACAAGGACCATAAGATCATAAAATAAGAGTTCGGAGTGGAAGCAAGGCCATTTAGCCATTGAGTCCATTCCGCCATTTAATCATGGCTGATGGGCGTTTCAATTCCACTTACCCACACTCTTCCTGTAAGCCTTAATTCTCCGCGAGATCCTTCCCATGTCTTCTCATTTCCATTCCAAATTGGCTCCCTCTAATTTTAAAGCTGTGCCCACGGGTCCCAGTCTCTCCGCCTAACAGAAACAACTTCCCAGCATCCACCCTTTCTAAGCCATGCATTATCTTGTAGGTTTCTATCAGATCTCCCCTCAACCTTCTAAATTCTAGTGAATACAATCCCAGGATCCTCAGCCTTTCGTATGTTAGGCCTACCATTCCAGGGATCATCCGTGTGAATCTCCGCTGGACATATTCCATTGTCAGTATGTCGTTCCTGAGGTGTGGGGCTCAAAATTGGACACAATATTCTAAATGGGGCCTAACCCAGCTTTATAAAGTCTCAGAAGCACATCGCTGATTTTACATTCCAACCCCCTTGAGATAAATGACAACATTGCATTTGTTTCCTTAACCACAGATTCAACCTACAAGTCAATCTTTAGAGAATCCTGGAAAAGCACTCCCAGATCCCTTTGTACTTTAGTTTCAGGACTTTTCTCTCGGTTTAAAAATAGTCTATGCCTGTATTTTGTTTTCCAAAGTGCAAGACATAGAACATAGAAGAATACAGCGCAGTACAGGCCCTTCGGCCCTCGATGTTGCGCAGATCCAAGCCCACCTAACCTACACTAGCCCACTATCCTCCATATGCCTATCCATTGCCCGCTTAAATGCCCATAATGAGGGAGAGTTCACCACTGCTACTAACAGGGCATTCCATGAACTCACGACTCGCTGAGTAAAGAACCTACCCCTAACATCTGTCCTATACCTACTCCCGCTTAATGTAAAGCTATGCCCCCTTGTAATAGCTGACTCCATACGTGGAAAAAGATTCTCACTGTTGACCTTATCTAAACCTCTAATCATCTTGTACACCTCTATCAAGTCACCCCTACACCTTCTTTTCTCCAATGAAAACAACCCCAAGTGCCTCAGCCTTTCTTAATACGATCTTCCTACCATACCAGGCAACATCCTGGTAAACATCCTCAGCACCCGTTCCAGTGCCTCCCCATCCTTCCTATAGTATGGCGACCAAAACTGCACACAATACTCCAGATGCGGCCGCACCAAAGTCTTATACAACTTTAACATGACCTCAGGACTCCAGAACTCAATTCCTCCACCTATAAAATCGAGTACGCCATATGCCTTCTTCACCACACTATTTACCAGGGTGGCAACTCTCAAAGATCTGTGCACATGGACACCAAGATCCCTCTGCTCATCCACACTACCAAGTATCCGACCGTTAGCCCAGTACCCCATCTTTTTGTTACTCTTACCAAAGTGAATCACCTCACACTTAGTTACATTGAACTCCATTTGTCAACTTTCTGCCCAGCTCTGCAGCTTATCTATATCCCGCTGTAACCTGCCATATTCTTCCTCACTGTCTACAACTCCTCCGACTTTCGTATCATCCGCAAACTTGCTCACCCAAACTTCTAACCCCTCCTCCAGATCATTTATAAAAATGACAAACAGCAATGGTCCCAAAACAGATCCTTGCGGTGCACCGCTCGTGACGGCACTCCAAGATGAACCTTTACCATCAACTACTACCCTCTGTCTTCTTCCAGCCAGCAACTCCTTATCCAAACCTCCAACTCACCCTCAATGCCATACCTCCGTATTTTTTTGCAGTAGCCTACCATGGGGAACCTTATCAAATGCCTTACTAAAATCCATATACACCACATCTACCGCTTTCCCTCGTCCACCTCCTTAGTCACCTTCTCAAAGAATTCAATACGGTTTGTGAGGCACGACCTGCCCTTCACAAAACCATGCTGACTATCCTTGATCACATTATTCCTATCCAGATGTTCATAAATCGTATCCCTTACCATTCTGTCTAAGATTTTGCCCACAACAGAAGTGAGACTCACCGGCCTATAGTTACTAGGGTTATCTCTACTCCCCTTCTTGAACAAGGGAACCACATTTGCTAGCCTCCGATCTTCTGCCTCTACTCCTGTAGACAACGAGGACATAAAAATCAAGGCTAATGGCTGTGCAATCTCCTCCCTTGCGTCCCAGAGAATCCTAGGATAAATGCCATCAGGCCCAGGGGACTTATCATTTTTCACCCTTTCCAGAATTTCCAACATCTCTTCTCTACATTCCTCAAAGCCATCCATTCTACTTAATTGTGACTCAGTATTCACATCGACAACAATGTCCTGTTCCTGAGTGAATACTGACGAAAAGTAATCATTCAATGTCTCCCCAATCTCTTCAGCCTCCTCACGCAACTTCCCACTACTATCCTTGACTGGACCTATTCCTACCCTAGTCATTCTTTTATTCCTGACATACCTAACGAAAGCCTTAGGATTTTCCCTAATCCTACCAACTAAGGACCTTTCATGTTCCCTCCTTGCTGCCCTTAGATTCTTAGACCTCGCATTTCTGCACATTGAATTTCATTAGCCATTTCCTGGACTACCCTGCTGAACTGTCTTAATCTTTCTGCAGCCTCAAACATCCTCAGTATTACCTCCTGTCCACCTAACTTCGTCTTATCGGCAAACTTCGCCAGAATGCCCCCAGTTCCTTCATCCAGATCATTAATATATAAAGTGAACAGCTGCAGCCCCAACACTGAATCCTGCGGGACACCACTTCTCGCTCACTGCCATTCTGAAGAAAAACCTTTTATCCCACCTCTCTGCCTTCAGCCAAACCTGAATCCATCCCAGTGGCTCACCTCGAACAGCATGGGCCTTCACCTTACTCAGCAGCCTCCCATGAGGCACCTTATCAAAGGCCTTTTGGTAGTCTAGATCCATAACAATCACAGAGATAATAAAACACTTTCTCCATATGACCAAAACTTGATTGTCTTCCATCCACTGGTGTCCCGGTCTTGTGTGGGTCACAGATTGAGCTCGGAAACATCTCCAGGACAACCTCATCCTGTACCTGTGGCTCTGGCTCTTTATTATTTCTGTAAGTCGCCCTGTTTCTTAAATTCCCTCCATTCCCTACAATACCAGATAAATTCCAGAAAAGTTCGATTACTTGTAAAACATTTTGGGATACCCTTAAGATATAAATCAGAAAGTGCTTTATAACTGCCCACTCCTCCGTTTAAATGAGGATATTCAGTGTATTTCTGCGACATTTATATTGCCCGAAACTCACACAGAACATTCACATCCAGGGACCGTGAACAATCCGGAAGTTCCATGAAGTGTCGTTCTTTATTGCAGCGATCGGCCATCGACAGTAAGGAAGCCTTCCTGTGACTGTTTCACTGAGACAACATCAGCAGCCCTGTGGCCCACTTTGATCCTCACACTGACTGTTCATCGTCTCTGCAAAGAAAATCACATTTTCAAGACGCAGGAACGTTTGAACGAAAACAGCTACTGGTGTGCTTCCCCGGTTTAATCACTGATACTTTTCAGGGCGAGATTTTCAGAAGGACATTAAACTGACAGAAACACAGAAACTAGAAGAGGCCATTCTGCCCTTGTAGTCTGCTCTCCCATTCAGTGTTGTCATGTCTGACTCTCTGTCTCATTGCCATATTCCCAATTTCTCTCCAAACCCCATGAAAGCATTAACCAGTAAAAATACAGTATCAATATCTTTCCTGAATATACTCAGTAACCTGCGCTCCACAGCCTTCTGTGGGAGAGAATTCCTCAGGTTGATCACTCTGTGTGAATATAATTCTCTTCCTCTCTGTTAGAAATGGGTGAGCCCATGCCCTGAAACTGTGATGCTTGTTATGAGAACACCTGCCAAGGGGATGCAGCCCACCCCCTGTATCGAGTCTGTCCAACCGTTAGAATTGGATACACTTCCATCAGATCCCCCTCTCATTGTCCTGAATATATGCCCAGATCAACCAACCTCTCATGGGACAGTCCTGTCATCCCCGGGACTTGCTGAGTGAAGCTAATGAGCTGTCAGAGGAAGTGGTGGAGGATGGTACAATGACACCATGTGGTTCACGTTTGTAGGAGGAACAGAAATATAAAGAACAGAATGACTCGGATGAAAATAGTGAGAAGTTATTTAATATCATTATCCAGAGGGATTTATGGTATCAGAAATGTAACTGATAGTGGAGTCAATGAGGAGGAGGACACATGATATATTTTCAGCTATTTACAGCAGACCGGATAAGGACAGGGAGGTAGATTAGATTAGATTACTTTACAGTGTGGAAACAGACCCTTCGGCCCAACAAGTCCACACCGATCCGCTGAAGCCCACCCACCCAGACCTATTCCCCTACATTGACACCTGAATGTAACACTACAGGCATTTTTAGCGTGGCCAATTCACCTAATGTGCATATTTGTGGAGTGTGGGAGGAAACAGGAGCACCCGGAGGAAACCCACGCAGACACGGGGAGAATGTGCAAACTCCACACAGTCAGTCGCCCGAGTCGGGAATTGAACCCGGGTCTCTGGCGCTGTGATGCAGCAGTGCTAACCACTGTGCCACCGTCCAGCCCATCTGTGCCACCGTGCAGCCCACAGGTAGTCTGCTGTGAAACTCTCTCGGTCAGATTTTCCCTTTCATTGAAGATATGAATATCCCTTTGGATCCTCAATCACAAAATCGCCCTGTAACACATTCTACACACAGCATCACTGGGGTCTCTCACATTGAGGATGACTCTCTTCCACTCTGAGTGAGTTGCTAGGTGACTGTAAAGACCAATGCTGCTTATTGGGATGGATTCCTGAAACAGGGAACGTTTCCGGGTTGGAGGTACTTACAGAGATAGAGCCGTGCACACTCATAGATGCTTCAGGCTGGGTGAAAACATTGGCATATCTGATAGCAAAATAACTTTAAAATACAGATTTCAAGGCAAGACCAATTTGAAACCAAATTGATGTTGCTGGAGACAGCGCAGTTCAGATGGAAACCACATGGTGTTACCTAATGGATAGCAGGCACTTCAGCGACATAAAGCCTACTGAAAATAAAATCATGGTTAACATGTCAAGTCTGAGTCTGAAATTTCCAGTAATGATGTAAGAACAGGGTGAAGGAAGATTTAAACAGCATGTGAATTGATGCAATAATTAAACACAAACAAACACACTTGATGCTGAGACCTGGTTCGAAGTTAGCCAAAAGCTCGGATTTAAAACTGAGATTGGGAACTGTCTGAGATAATACCCGGGAAGGTATGGAGTGTGTGATCTGCCGTCAGGCGATGACATTGACCCCTGTGCTGAATGTAGACTCAGTTCCTGGAACTGTCTCCAGATTTTCTCCCAATCCTTTAGACAGGTTGCTTGGACTGAGATACTTAATGTTCGCAATCATCATGTTTATGGATATGATCTGTCTAGAATATCTCCACTCCACCCCTCATCTCCCCCACCTCCCAATCACCCGAGCACTCTCACTAGGCAGCTGGAGAACAGAATACCCCCAGTACCAGCAACTGGTGGGAGAGCCAGTATGACATGAATAATTGGGATGATTTTATTGAAGCATAAAAAACAGTCCAGCATCGACAAGGATTTTCATTTTTAAAACAGAAACGTTGTTTATTTTCTTGGATGGAAAAAGCTGAAAACCGAAGCAGCAGAGTTGGAATGGACACCCTGGATCACTTCCTCTGATACAAGAGGAAGCAGAGACCCTGCTCCTGCTACTTCCCTCCTGGTTATCTTGGAAAAATCATGACTCTTTCCCTTGCTCCACTGACCTTTGGTCTATGCAGTGTCTCTAGCTCATTCTCACTGGTCCGCAAAATTTTAAACAAAGCAAAACAGGAATTGTTGCAAAGACTCGGCAGGTTTGGCAGCATCTGTGGGAGAGTAATCAGAGTGAATGTTTCGTGTCCAGTGACCCTCTTCCAGTACCGAAATATTACCTCTGCTCCCTGAATGGGAAACCTGTGTCCTTATCTCCATCTGCTTTAGGTTCTCTTGATGTCTGCTAAATATTCTATCTTCTCTGATCTCTCTGACAGATTTGCATCTCTAGAAGGGTTCCCTTAGGTCCTCCATGATCATTTCTTGCCCATTACCCATGGGACTTTGAGCTTTTGTCAGATTTATGCAGTGATTAGTTCAACAAGCCTGGAAACTGGATATTTCACCGCTCTATTGAACTGAGCTCTGAACGTGGGCAGAGCTGCCATATAAATAAGGTGTTCGTGCAGCAATTTACATTGCGCAGCATGTACCCAACAAGTTCAAAGATTTCATAGTCATAATCATTTAAATGATCTGGGACATCAAGGATATATAAAACATATACCAGCCAGAGAAGGATAAAGTTTCCAGATATGGTGAAGAGTAAAATAACTACCTTAATTCTAATCTTCATTTCGGGGTCAACCTGCTTCCCTTCCTTACTCTGACCCCTCGGTCCATTACGGACTTGACTTGATTTAAAAAAATGCGTGTGATTGTCAGGACATTGAGGAACACAATGAAATAGAATGGCACCAATGAGGTTAGAGCCACAGCAAATGAGTGGAATCCAATCCAGCGAGAGTCAGTGAAGTAGCTTCGCTTATTTCTGCAGTAAAATGGTATGTATCTGATTATCTTTCTGGGCTCAAATCTAAAGTACCGAGGAACATTTTTTAAACATAACAGAATACCGGTTATTGAGAGAATTGCTGATGCGTTTTTCACAGCGCAATATTTATTTTTCTGTTTGTGGCAACAAACGCTGACGAACCGATCAAAGGTAAATGCGACAGTGAACCAAACAGAACAGTCTATGGATGCACGGGTCAGGACATGGATAACACTGCACACATGATGACGTCCAGGAAACATACCGGGAAATAATAAAAATGTATTTGCGTCAGTATGTCCTCACTGATAATGACCAGTAGATCTGCTGCTGCCATGGCCACCAGATAGCATGTTGTGCAGATAGCGAGGCCACACATTCCCTGGGAGAGGATCATAATAGCCACGAAATTCACTGTCAGAAGGATAATGGAAAAATGATTTCATGTTAATGAACACTCTTTTCTGCATAAATTTAAAGTCAATCTGTATACGTGCTATGACAGGGATATGCGATCACCCAGTATTAAAAGAATTGTGATGTAAAATATAAATGTGTAACTTGCCAATTTCTAGCTTGAATAGAAACAGGCAGCCGGCGAACAGCAGTTGGAATCTAGGATACCAGTCATAAAGGTACCCACCAAAACATGTAA
The DNA here is from genome assembly GCF_037043375.1 of Chiloscyllium plagiosum. Classification (NCBI taxonomy): domain Eukaryota; kingdom Metazoa; phylum Chordata; class Chondrichthyes; order Orectolobiformes; family Hemiscylliidae; genus Chiloscyllium; species Chiloscyllium plagiosum. The sequence goes on along the minus strand of NW_028270185.1, from coordinate 36,282,906 downwards.
CATTTAGCAGGATGAATTTACACCACACGTTGCCATGCTTCCCCCAAGAAGTATCAATACAGCTGGATAATATGGTGAGAGAATTGGATGGCTCCACACGATAGGGAAGTACTAAAAGTTTAACCACTCTTTTTTTTCATTTTGTATTCCCTATGTGTGTGTGTGTGTCCCTCTCTCTGAGACTCTATGTGTGTGTGTGAGTGTGTCTGTGTGCGTGTGTATCTGTGTGTGTGTGTGTGTGCCACTCTCTCTGAGACTCTGTATGTGTGCGTGTGTGTGTGTGTGTGTGTGTGCCTGAGGCCATTCCCTAACTTCTGAAAAGCGAAGTAAATCTCTAAGTTAATTCTAGTAATAATTTATGAGGGGGAATAAAAGACATCACAGCTGTTAAATATCAAAAAAGGGCATATATAAATCGATTTTTATGAAAGAGAAAAAGGGGATGCAGAAAGGTAGAGAAAGTTTGTTTTAATGATCAGTTTGAGGGCAGATGCAGTTCAACTGCAAAGTAATAATGATCCGCGGCAGTGATAATACATGGTGTAAAAATGTGACAAATGCTTACTCTCGAAGCACAATTAAAGATGAGGGAGGTGGGATCATTGTAACTCTGGTCAAGCGCTCACCCCAATCATCTGCAAATATGATGGAGAATGAGGGGCATATCCTGTCGGTTGAATCAACATTGTGGATGCACGGACGTCGAGGTGACAGTAAAAGAAAATCGCCAACTCCAGCAAAGCTGCATTAATGCTCCTCAATTATCAAAACATAAAATCCAAGAAGATATTTGCATGATTTGATACTGGATTCTTTACTTTCAATTGGATTCCTGCAAGTTTTTGAAAATTAATAATATGCTGTTCATCATTCCGTTTAAAATGTAAAGATGTAGGTGACGTATACAAAGGCAGAAAGTCGAGGTAAACTGGGTGTTGGGGAGATGCTCGGGCAGATCCCCAGTGCACCTTCAGCAAAATAAACTTTCCAGGCATACACTGTAACTTCAATGTTACAGAGGATTTCTTGTGGACAGGTACCTACATTGAAAGAAGTGAATATTAGTTTCAGTCTCACCTACATATGTTTGTGTAGTCCTATAAGTGTAGATTAAAGGAAATAAGAGGGAATGAAACTCGTGATCAAACAGAAATGTACCAAGTGCTCTGCTACTGCTGTGCCCAGGACTGTAAGAAACTACAGTGAGTTGTGAACACAGGGCAGATCATACACAAGACCAACCTTCCACCCATTGACTGAATGTACATTTCTAGTTGCCACAGAAAGTCAGCCAACACTATTAAAGACCCTCCCACCCCGGTTAAACTCTCCTCCAACCTCTTCCATCAGTCAGGAGATACAAAATCATAAACAGACAGAACAACATGTTCAAGACTAGCTTCTTCCCCACTGCTATTTGAATTCTGAATGGGCCTCAAATTTTAAACCTAATGTTGATCTTGCTTCTTGTGCACCTTCCTTGTAGCTGTACCTCTGTATCCCTCACTCTGTTCAATTGTCCGGTGGCATTTGTGACTTTGCACTGAAGATTCACTGCACTGCAAGCAAAACAAGTTTCTTTCCCACAATACAGAGGTAAACGTGACAATATAATAATAAATCAAATCAGATCAGGGTTTATTAAAAAATGGTAAATGACAGAGATGATGGAAGAGGAACCCTGTCTGTCAGCAGAGCCAGTCGAATACCTTGAGAGGCAAGACACATTACATGGTGTCTATAGCTGAACAGTGTGAAATGCCTGAGGATGGCTTACTCAATGTTGGAGGGGTTGCTCTAATTTCAAAGGGACTAGCATGGAATGCTGCATCACTGGGAAAGTTGCTGAACTGGCAGAGATGCTGCAACAATGAAAGATAACCCGAACAGGAACAGAATTTGGGATAATGGCAGTCAGTATCATTGTTGGAGTCAATGGCTCTGGGGGAAGTACTGGTTGAAAATACAATGGTCCAGCTGGGAGTTGGAGAAGGTTTGGAGACATAGAGACTTCTAGCACAAAAAAGAAAAATGCGCTTTGCCCGATAGAGTCCATGAAACAGTTGCCTCAGAATTCTCATCCAGTTTCCCAGCATTAAGTCCATAACCCAGGCATTACAAGTGCACATTTAAAGAGTTCTATGCTATCGGGGATCTGCTTCTACTACACTTACAGGAAGTAAGTTACACATTGTCACAATACTATTGGTTGAATACTCAAACCCCTGCCTCTCTGTGTCTATGCCCCTGGTCATTGACTGATCACAAAGGGGAAAACATAATTGCTTCAGTGCTGTCTATGCTCTTTATAACAATATACTTTTAAATGATGCCGCCTATCAATCTCCCCTGCTCCAAGGAAAACAATCCCAGTCCATCCAACCTCCCTTCATACCCAAAACTTTACTACCTTAGAGTCTTCCTGGAAAGTCTCCACCTTCTTTAAGACAATCAAAGTACTCCAACATTCTAGCTGTAGCCGAGCCAATATTTTATACATATTGTCGCTGCTCCTAAACTCTATGTCTTGCATTTAAAAGCCAAAAAATCCCAATACCTTCTCAACCATTTCATCGACCTGTCCTACTACCTTAAGGTATTCATGTGCACCAGGATCCCCCTGATTCAGTGTTTCCCAGGTTTCTACCATTCATAACGTAACCCTTGGGTTCTGTGTCCCTCCAAGTGCATCAGCTCTCATTCATGGATTGAATTCCAATTTGCAACAAGTTTTGCATGACCAGTGAACTTATCCCGGAAATCCCCTGATATGCAGAGTTCACAGCATTTCCAAGTATCAAGTTTTATCTTTCATTGAACATTGTGACCCTACAATTTCCCAGTTTCCGCCTTCAATGCATCCCACTGCTCTGACATGGATTTAGTTAAGTTTCTGCTCTTTGTCCAATCACACCTGACCTTATTCCCTCGGTTTAGAACTTTGATTTCCCCCTCATCGTTGTCTGTTTCCATGATAATCTTGAGTTATGATTACTGCCTACCTCACTGAGAGGTCAGCCCATCTTCATTACCGAAAAACAAATCCAGGATCACTGTCAAAGTGGGGGAAGGTAAAGGAACAGTCTGGGAATAGCCAGGTGAAGCTATGAACTGTCCTGTAGGAAATAGAGATTTAAAAACCCTCCAGTTTATCCAGCAGAAAACAACAGAAGAATAAGTGGTTACAACAGCTGCCAAATTTTCCAGAATCAGAGGAAAAGCAGGAACACCCAGGATCAGAGACGGATTATGGGGTGGGGGAGCTATACCAATCAGAATGGCGGAGAACTGAAATCTAATAAATATTATCCAACCTGAACATTCGGGGGGAAGCTATTGGAAATCGTCGAGGGTTATTTGACAGAAAATGATTTGCTCTCTCAGTGAGAATGGGTCTTGGTCCCTGTGGGTCTAAGGAATGCTCAGGTTTGTTGTATATTTTGCATTCCAGTTGATAACCACGGTCAGAAAGGAAAGTCATCCTCAGTGTGTAGCTCTGTACTCATTCAGAAAAAAACAAAAACTACATGCAGGTGGGACACAGAAAGCGGAATGAAGAATGTAATAACAAATCCAATGTTTACCATGTCCGAAGGAACTGGTATTTATTTTTAATTCTAAATAGATCCTATACTTTGGAATCCGAGAATGTACACCTGACCGTTGCACTTGTCTGTCCTCATAGGGACACCTCCCCCCCCCCCCCATCCAAAAACAGCAGACCCCACTGCAGATTACAGCTTTGAACCGAGACATGGATGGAACGAGTTGAGAGATGGTGGATAAGATTAAAACGTTTAAAAGGGATGGGTATATAAACAGGAAGGATTTAGATGGATATGGGCCAAACGCCGGCAAATGGAACGAGGTTAACTTTATATACCGGGTCAGTATTGAGGAGTTGACAAAGGTGCCGTTTCTGTGCTGCGTGATTTCATAAGAAGACAAATATTCCTCAAATCTTCATCACTCCTGTAATTGGAAAAATCAATCCGTGCTCCTCAACAGTTACCCAAGCCAACAGCGGATTCTGGACATTCAACAGTCAGAGCTAACAGAATCTGAAACCCACACGGTGTAAAGGAGATTAACCAGCTCAAAGCCCTTTTACTCCCTAAAGTAGGAAGGAGGAAATGCGCTGCTATCAATATAACTGCACAAACACAGATACACGCAGGAATGTGAGAACACTGGGTTTATGAGATCCACTGCACTGACTGTCCACGATCCATTGCAGTTCTATACTTGCTGACATTTCACATCATTCCTTTCCTCAAGATAGCCTCCAGTCTAAGATGCAATTCAGGAGTTCGAAACATTTGACTCAGCGTAATCATGTAAAACAATGAAACATCAGAAGTTTTAAAATGTATAATTTAACTGCACGATATTTTAACTCGGGAGTCGGTATAACACTTAATATTATATCAGGATGCAAATCTCTGTGTTGGAGAAATTCAGGTCCCCTCATTGTCACCCTCCTGCCGTGGCATGGATTTACTTTTCCCAGTTGCTGATGCAATCCCGTTCTGGTATAATCTAGTTCCAAACCAGGCTCAGACGGGTCATTTTAGCTCCTCACAAAGTATTCTGTTATTTTTGGGATATATGGTCAGCATGGACAGGTTGGACCGAAGGGTCTATTTTCGTGCTGTACATCTCTATGACTCTATGGCAAGGGCAGCAGCTACTTAGGAACACCACCAGCTTCAAGTTGCCCTCCAAGACACTCACCACACTCACTTGGAAATATACCGGTATTCCTTTACAGTTGTTGGGTCAAAATCCTGGAAATCCCTCCCTATCGACACTGTGGATGAACTCACAGCAAGTGGGCTGCAGCGATTCAAGAAGGCAGCTCAGCACCACCTTCTCAAGAGCAAATATGGATGGGCTATCAAGGCTGGCCAAGCCAGAGACGGCCAAGTCCCACAAATGAATTTTGAAAACCTAGAGAATCTGACATGTTAGTGTGGGACCAATGTTCAATATTTTCAAACTGTAATGATATTGCCAGTCTCTCTTGCTTTTCCAGGCTTATAAAGTCAACGTCAGTGCTGTGCTAACACAAACTGGCTGCCGGGAACACACCTAACATGTCTGCCTGACACATTTGGCTATGGAATTCTGTCCGCAAGGGAGAGAGGGGGTGTCAAAAGCCATTTCCATGTCTGAATCCTGTGTGGGTCTACCCCATCCCTAAATCAAGTGTTTATCAAATCCCACTCTGACGTGCTGGGAGTTCAAATTGTGTGTTGTCTACAAATAAAAGAAAATAATGCACCTGCAAATAAACAAAGCTGTAGGATGTAAAGTTGTGTGTTTGTTGGTGTCATTATAGTTATACAGGATTGAAGATAAATAAGACAGTGCGAGATAGACAGCACTGTAACCAGCATGGAGATAGTGCCATTATAAAAGGAGTCGAGATGTGGTGCTGGAGAAACACAGCAGCTCAGGCAGTATCCGAGGAGCAGGAAAATCGACTTTTCGGGCAAAAGCCCTTCATCATGAATCCCTCGACTTCAATCTCCAGCATCTGCAGTTCTCACTTCCGCCCCATTATAAAAGGATATTAATATCTTCAGTGAATGGGGAAAACAGAGGGGAACGGTGTTCAAAGCAGGCAAATGGCGAGTCACCTGAAGTAGTGAAGTTTATGACTTCAAGACGTAATGGTCGGCATGGACGGGTTGGACTGAATGGTCTGTTTCCATGCTGTACATCTCTATGACTCTATGACTGTAAAATGAAACGATCACAGATCAATTAAAATGTCTCAGTGCAGACTAACAATAATCTGATACCTTTTCCTCACTGTCCCACACGGATTCCTGGTATAATAGGGAACACATCATTTGTTGGTGGAACGAGCAGGTTAACTTCATGTGATTTAACCCCTCTCCAATTCCCTTTCCAAGTTATCTCTGCCGAGTCAATGTTTAAATCTAACACTGTCCTGATCTGATGCCATTTAGAAATTCGAATCTCCTTCTGTCCCTTCCTGCCTGGTGCTCACTGTGTGAGGGTCTGCCTGTTTCTCTCCCATCTTTCAGAACACATGGAAACCTCCACATACAGGAGTTGAATCCTGTCTGGCTCAGCTCATTGTTGAGTTGGTCTATGGTGGGTATTTTCTCCCTTGATTTCTCTCCTCTCATATCCGGTTGTTCTGTATATAAATAATCCACTCCCTTCAATTCTATTCCAGTCTATAACACACTCTCGTGTTTCTAGTATTCTGTGTATAAACCAGCCCGACCACTTTGACTACTTCCAGTCTGTAACTCACTCTCAGGTGTCTGTTTTTTTTAATGCACACATCAGCACAAAACCCTCAGTTAGATTCCAAACTGTGACTCAATCATGGCCTTCCATTGTTCGATATACAAACCATCCTGAATTCCTCAATAGGATTCCAGTATATAACTCACTCCCATGTATTGTGGCAATTTATGTAGACCATCTCAAACCCCTTGAATAGATTCCAGCCTGTAAATCACTCCTGGGTATCAGTTATTCTACATATAACCCTCCTCAAAGCCCACAAGTAGATTCCAGTTTGCAACTCACAGTTGAGTATCTGTTCTTTTTATAAATAAACCTCCTGATCCATCAATTCGATTCCATTCTGTAACTCACACTTGTTTATCGGTTATTCTAAATATAAACCACCCCAAAACCTTTGATTAGATTCCAGTCTGTAACACACTCCTGGGGATCTGTTATTCTACATATAAACCACCCCGCATCCCTTGATAAAATTCCAATCTGTAACTGATTTCAATTTATCCATGGCTCTCTACATAAACCACCTCAAAACCTCAGTCAGACTTTGATCTGCAATTCATGGCTCGGTACGTTTTATTCTGTAGAAAAACTACCATGAACCCAATCGATTCGATTCCAATGTGTAACTCACTTCCATAAGTCTGTGCTTCCTTTTCAGAAACACACCAAATGGTGCAAATGGGGGTAAGCACAGTGCAGGAAAACGGGTCAGCATGGACCAGTTGAATCGAAGGACCTGTTTCCGTGCTGTATGACTCTATAATTTCTATCATCTCGATAACTCACTCCTGAATAACTGTTACTCTGTATAAAAACCACATTGAACTATTCAGTTCATTTCCAGCCTGTAACACAGTCCTGGGTACCTGACACACTGTGTATAAAGCATCCCGATACACTTACAACTCATTCCCAGGCATCAGTTACTGGATGGATGAATCAACCCCCAAAGCTCGATTAGATTCAAATCTGTAACTCACTCCCCGGTATCTGTCATTATGTATACAATGTCTACTCCCGAACCCCACATCACCCTATCCCCACTCCCCACCCCAACACCGATTAGATTCTTGTCTGTAACTCTCTTCTGAACTCTATGTTATTCCATATATAAATCGTCCCGAACTCAATTAGATTCCTGTCTGCACTCAATCCCCGGTACCTGTTACTCTCTGTGTAAGTCCACACGGAACCCTCAATTAGGTTCCATGCTGTAATTCATACCTGGGTATATGTTATTTGATACATAGACCTCCTGAACCGACACTGAGTGGAAGAGTGAGTGAGATCGAGTGAGAGAACGTAAGTGTGCATGTGTGTGGGTGTGTGAAAACGTTTGAGTATGGTAGCATGTGAGTGTATGAGCATGTATGTGTGAGTGTTTATGTGTTACTGTATGTTTACGTATGTGTTAGTGCATGTATAGGTGTCAGCTCATGTGTGAGATTGTGTCTGTATGTGTGAGAAGTTAGGAGTTCCAGTATAAAATCATTGACACTCAAACCTTTCACTCAGATGGACACACACAGAAATAGGCACATTTGATGGAAATATAGAAATAGAAGATGGACATGGAGAGTTATATCTGGGAGTCACACTAGCAGCAAGAATATTCTGAGACAGAGCCTCAGCTAATAAACCCACGATCTGCCCAGTCCTCTGTGTCGGGCTGGGGGGCGGGTGTCAGAGAATCTTACATGTTAGTGGGGGACCAATGTTCAATAATCACAAACTGTACTGATGTTGCTCGTCTCACTTGCTTTTCCCTCTTTGTAACCTCCATGCTAGTGCTGTGCTTACATGAATTGTCTGCCGGGTACATACTGGTTTAGATTGTGTATGGGAGAGCGTGATAGTGAGACTGAGTATGGGAGAGAGTGGGATTGTCTATGAGAGAGTTGGCAAGATTGAGGATGAGGAAGAGTGACATTGTGACAGAGAGAGACAGTGAGACTGTGCATGTGAGACAGAAATAGTTTCTGTATGAGAGGGAAACATGGTGAGACTGTGTATGAGAGAGGGTGAGAAACTGGTATAATGTATGAGACAGATGATGAGATTCTGCATGAGAAAAAAAAATAGTGAGATTGTGCATGAGAGAGCGAGTATTGGGTTCTCAGTTAGTCCACATGTAAAGCACCCCAATCCCCTTGATTACATTCCAGTCTGTACACCATTCATGAGTATCTGTTCCTCTATAAATGAACACCCCAAAACCCACGATAAAATACCAATGTGCAACTAATTTTCAATCATCTGTTATTCTAAATATGAATCACCGCGATGATCTCTATAATTTCCAGTCAGTAACTCACTCCTGGGTATTTGTTATTCTATGTATAAAACTCCTCGAATCCTTCCACATATTCCAGCCTGAGTCTCACTCTCAAGTATCTGTGATTCGATATATAAAAAGCTCAAACTCCTCAATTAGATTCGTTCCCAGTATTGGTTAGTCAATATGTGAGCCACACATTCGACTATACCCCGATCTGTAACTCACTCACTGGCACCTGCTCCTCTGTCGAGAAAGTAGCCCAAATCCCTTAGATCGATTTCAGACTGAAATTCACTCCCTGTTGTGTTCTGAAATACATAGATTCACTGAGACCATCGATGAAATTCCAGTCTCTAACTCAGTATAAACTGAACGGGTGAATATTAATTGGGAGCAGGAACAGAGGAAACTGGAGTTTAATTTCCACTACATTCTGTTTCTCAAGAAACATTAATTTGATGGAGTGCAGCGGTTCAATAAGTCAGCTCCCTCCCAACTTCTCAAGGGCAGATGGGAATGGGGGGATAAATTCTGGGCCCAGCCAGTGATGCTCACATCCCATGAACGAATGAAAACAACAATCCCTTTCCCTTCCTGAACACTCACTACCCCTGCAGACTGAGTCTGCAGACACAGCAAGGCTTCCTCACTTCCCTAGTCCCATGTCCTGGTAATAATTGGCAAATCATCCTAATATTTGATGACACCATTACGTTAGCTTTCTGTGATTTCTGTTCACGGATCCAGAAAATAATGTGTAATACTGGAGTACCAGAGGACATGACCCACGAATGCAGGGCCCCGGTCATTCCCTCTCCCTCTCTCTCTCTGTCTCCCTCTCCCACACACATAAACACACACACACACACACACACATACAGAGTTACTGAGGGGCAAGGAATAACAGAGGAAAATGAGCATTTTCAAATATTAAAGCTCTGTTAAACAATCCCGGGAGTGGTTGATCGGGACAGTGTGGAGAGAGAGAGAGCTTGACTCAGTATCTAATCCTGTGCTGGCCCCACCCTTGGAGGGGTTGATGGGGATACAGTAAAGGCAGCTTCATTGTGTATCTAACCCAATCCTTTCCATGCCCTGAGAGTGTTTGATGGGGACAGTTTATGGCATAGGAACAGGAGGAGGCCATTCAGCCCCTCGACCCTGTTGCATCTGTCAATGGCATCATGGTTGATGTGTTGCCTAACTCCACATTCCTTCCTTTGGCCCATATCCCTCACTGAACAAAAATGTATCTCTCACTGATTTAACCTGAACAAGTGATGCAGCTTTGCCCATTTACCCAGTCTATCAATATCCCTTTGTCATGTTTAGGTACTATCTGCACTGTCTACAATGCTGCCTAACTTTGTTCCTCACCCCGTGCTGTCCCTATCCTGTGTGTGTTTGGGAGGTACAGTGCAGATGGATCTTTACTCTGTATATAGCCCCATGTTGTCCCTGTCCTGGGAGTGTCCGATGTGGACAATATGGAAGATCTTGACTCTGTATCGAACCCCATTCTCCCCAGACTCTGGGAGATTCAGGTGGAGAAATTGCCGCTGAACACATAGTCTATATCTAACCCAGTGATGGAACTGCCTTGAGTGTGTTTGATGTGAACAGGATGGAGGAAGTGAGAGATTTGATCAGTATCTACCGCCACACTGAACATGGCCTGGGAATGTGAAAAGCTGCAGTGTACAGGGAGGTTTACTCTCATCTAACTGTATTCTCTACCTGACCTGGAGATTTAAATGGGTACAGTTTAAATAATGTTTTACTTTGTCTGAACCCTGTACTCCCGCTGCCCGGGACAGTTTGCTGGGAACACTGTTTAACCTCTGCGATATGGATCCTATGAAGACTGATGGGAGACAGCGTAAGTGGAATTGTCAGGGTTCAGTTCCTTCACGTGGATGAGAGAAGGTCTCCAATTGTATTTGTGAGAAAAATTCATGCCCTTGGGACTGAAGGGTCAGTAACAGAATGAAGACACCAATGGCTCAGTGACAGCAGACAAAATAGAGGGGAATGAGAGTTTCAGCTGGAGGCAGGTACAGGTGCACACAAAGGAATCTGAGACACAATTTTTATACACAGAAGGTTTTGAGTGTGCGGAATGATGTGCCAAAGTCTGGTATAGTCACAACATTGTTGCCAGGGTTGGAGAGTTTAAGCTAAGGGGAGAGGCTGAACAGGCTGGGGCTGTTTTCCCTGGAGCGTCGGAGGCTGAGGGGTGACATTATAGAGGTTGACAAAATTATGAGGCGGATAAATAGATAAAGTCTTTTCCTTGGGGTCAGAGTGTCCAGAACCAGCGGGCATGGGTTTAGAGTGAGAGAGGAAAGATATAAAAGAGACCTAAGGGGCAACAATTTCACCCGGGGGTGGTACGGAATGAGCTGCCAGAGGAAATGGTGGAGGCTGATAGAATTGCAACATTTAAGAGGCATTTGGATGGTATATGAATAGGAAGGGTTTGGTGGGATATGGGCCGGATACTGGCAGGTGGGGGAAGATTGGGTTGGGACATCTGTTCGGCATGGAGGTTTGTATCGCTCACTGATCTAACCTGAACAACTTTGCCCATTTACCCAGTCTGTCAATATCCTTTGTAATGTCAGGGTCTGTTTCCATGCTGTAAATCTCTATGACTCTATTTAAAAGGCATCTGGATGGGATGCAGACAGGGAGGGTTTGAAGGGGTAAGGGTCAAATGTTGGCAAATATAACTAGATTAATTTCAGTTATCTGGTCAGCAGAGACGAGCTGGAATGGAGGGTCTGTTTCTGTGCTCAGCCCCTCCGAAATCCTGATGAAGTACTTTTGCCCGAAACGTCGATTTTCCTGCTCCTCGGATGCTACCTGACCTGCTGTGCTTTTCCAGCAACACTCTGATCTAAGCTCTGAAATGCACTCTTTCAGAGTTCCATCAACCTCATGCCATGCACTTGAAGGCACTTCTACTGCCTTCCGAAAATACACAAAGCCAACACCCCAGGATGTCCCATCATATTAGGCAATGGGATCCGATGTGGGAACCTCACTGCCGATGTCAAATGCATCTTGAAAGCCATGAGGCAGGGTACCCCCAGCTTCTGCCACGACAGAACATTGGGGCACAGGCAGATTTCAACCTCACACCTTCAAGGCTGAATCTGAGCTGTGGTGGCATCTATTGTTAAAGATTTACCTGAGAATTTAGCTATTTGTACATACTGTTTACACATGAAAGAATAAAATCTAACATGGTATTTCTAAAAGTATACAGACTGAACAGACAATGCACTTTTATTTTTAAATATGTCATTTCAGTGGCATCACCCTGTAATCTTTTGCTATAAATTCTCTGTCTTATGATGTTAGGCTCCACAACCACCTGATGAAGGTACAGCGCTCCAAAAGCTAGTACTATCAAATAAGCCTGTTGGACTATAACCTGATGTTGTGTGATTATTTAACTTTGTCCACCCCAGTCTAACACTGGCAACTCCAAATCTTTATTACATATTGTTTACACTAACTCACACGCAGTTCAGGTCAGTTTAGCACAATGACCCTGTTCCTCTTTTTGTGAGGTTCCCTGTGTATATTAACAGAGTTAATGGACCCCGAGATGATGAGTACATTCTCCTTATCCTCTCAGTTTAAACAGTTGAACATATCAGTTTGAAGCCAGTGGAAGAGGAGATTGTATTTTTCTGTACAATTTCAGTGCAGAAAGTTCAGCCATAAACTGTCTTCGCAAAAGTGGGGGTTGAATGCAATTCTCACTGAGCAACATTAATACAGCAAACACAATTCCGAGTTACTGTTATCAATTGGTTAATGAACTGGGATGAAAAAAACCACTTGTGGTGTGGTGCCGTGACTCAGTTTGTTCACTTGCCGACATCATAAACAGCCCACAAAGATTTCACATCGAAGTGGTGCCTGTGTATTTTACCAAATGCATGGTTGTTTCAAAATCTCCCAAGTCAGTGTTGCCCGTCAGTCAACCATGCGTCCTGTTTGAGCCTCAGCCTGTTTTGGTGACCCTCGTCTGATAGGAGAAAGTGAGTACTTCAGATGCTGGAGATCAGAGCTGAAAATGTGTTGCTGGAAAAGCGCAACAGGTCAGGCAGCATGCAAGGAGCAGGAGAATCGACGTTTCGGGCATGAGCCCTTCTTCAGGAATAAGAAGGGCCTGAATAACGGCTCATGCCCGAAACGTCGTTTCACCTGCTCCTTGGATGCTGCCTGACCTGCTGCGCTTTTCCAGCAACACATTTTCAGTTTCGACCCTCGTCTATTCCCTGGTTTAATTCCTCCAGTGGATATTGTTTCTTCCGAGCTATTAATTCAATCTGGAGTTTCCTTCCTGCGTTTGACAAGAACTTCTGCTTGTACTCCTCCTTTATTAAGCCTCGTTCATTTCCAGTTTGTTGGGAATAACGAGGTGGGCCAGGAGACATGGCAGGCTTGCCGGGGAATGTTGCAGTGATGGCGCAGACACCAATAGCTGTTCACCCTAATTCTCTGCTGTCAACATTCATTCATTCCACAGCAACAGGAAATACTTCATTGCACTCCTGTCGTTGTGGTTCGCACTGTGAGTGCGGTTTCTTTTCTTGTGGATTATGAATTCTGTTTAGAATTCGAAAGGATCATAATATTTGGAGGAAGGAATGACTCCTCACCTCAGGCATAAGTTTAGGGAACTTTATTCGGAGAATGTGAGCCTAATCCCACACATGCTACCGAGAGGGCAGAAAGCCTGTTAGCTGGTCCACTCTCAATTTGTCTCCGAATGTCAGACTTTTCAAAGAGCAGAAATGGGAAATGAGGAATATGGGCAGACCGAGAGTCCGAGAATGTGAAAGAGGGTCAGGTGCATGCACAGAGAAAGAAAGAAATATGGAGACGCAGATTGACGGAGATACTGAAAGAACCAATTCTCCAATCGACATGGCTGCTGACTTACAGAAACAAATAATAAAAAAGGTAACTATTAAGCACAGCCTTTCACCATCTCCGAGCAACGGAAGGATTCTTACAGCCAACAAAGTCATTTTGAATTTTCAACATTGATGGTTGTAAGCTAATGAAAGATTTTGGTAAATATCCTGACAGGGAAAACTGATCATTTTACCAAAAGTATAATACAGAAATGTCTAAATAACCTCGCTCCGCCGATATGAAGCATTAACTCTGTTTCTCTCACTGTCGTACTAAGTTTTTCTATCAAACCTTGG